>NW_026889755.1:11347500-11382500 GCF_033153115.1 Saccostrea echinata | reverse complement strand
CTTTTCTGAAATAAGTGTTTACCTCAAACTTTATGATACATACTGATGAGAGCTATTCTATTGCATCAACATTTTTTTTTACCTTGATCTCACTTTTCATTAATTAGTGTCAAACTTCATATACTGATACATACTGATGTAAGCCTTCCAACTGCATCAACATTTTTTACCTTGACCTTTTCTTTGACCTGAACTTCATTTATTTTAAATGAGTGTTAAGTTCTGTTTTAAATAAACAATTCAAAAAATATTTTTTTAAATCGGACCAAGGATTATGAATACATTTTTATCGTGTTCGACATTCATAATACTTTATGGAGTTCACGTTATCATCATGTCGAATAGCGATTTTTGCTCTTTTTTGTAGATTGATCTGCGTCACGCATTCAGTTTTTTGAATATCTGTAGTAGGATTGTGAAAGGTGCAAGTGGAGTCACGTGGAGCGAGTGTCGGGACAGGAAAGGAATTCGTTGTTACTATCAGAACAATTTTCGTGGTAATGTTTCTAAAGCTGTTTTCGTGGTAATGTTTCTAAAGCTGGAAGAGCGGAATGTCATCATTAAAGTCACCATTACTTTCACAGTCACTGCTTTAACTCTCTTCAGTTGTATCTATAGCAGGGTTTTCGCCAGACACGGACGATAGGAAGTCCCCGCAGAGTATGTCATCTTCACTGCCATCTATACTACTGCTAATCCAGCATTTCTTGAATGAATTTATTTCTGTTTCACTGAATTGCAGAGAAGTCTTATTTTTCCGCCAGTCTCATATCAATTTTTTTTCGTTAATGCCAAACACTGATATGAGTTTCAGCATATGTAACAACTGTTGGAATTACAGCAGATCCATGTCTCTTTGTCATGGTGAGGAACATGTACATGTAACGAATCAACCTACATTCTGATATATTAATGAGGTGCCAAATGTCCAAGCCATAACAAGTATCGTCTCTTAATTACCTATATCCCTTCCCTGACACCGAGTTTACTGGGTGGTACGCGCCACGAGCAAGCTGTGTAACAGTACATTGGAAACAATTTCATAAACAATCGAGTTTGAATAGTGAAGAATATTTTGATCAATATAAATAAGTTGTGATAAAGAGTTTAGAATGCACATATAAGTTCTGAACGGAAGCACTGAGTGCGGCTGAAATCTTTAACTTTCTTTTTTGAGAAGAAAAATATGCTTGTAGTGAATAACCTGTTGGCCTCAGATACAACTCTGTGTTTCTCATTAATTTAGATAAAATTGATTTGCCATCCCTTTATGCAGATAACATTGTCTGTGGAGTGTTGCCACTCAGAAAAAAATATTTTCGTGGCGACATGGTGGACGGCAAAGTTGCTCATGCAAGGTCAGGACACAAGGACAACTACACTCATCTTCTTAAACGTCAGTATGGCGAACATCAAGCTACATTCACGGAAAGAGGTATAACATTTCAGCGTATCTTTTCAACTGTCCACAGCAAGTCTGGTTCTTAGTCCAGATTTGCTGTCCTGCAGTACATCCATTGGGATGGAACAGAAGATGACGTGTTATTGCATCCACACGGAAACGCAAGATATACAAAAATTTTTTTTTTATAAAATCTGATCCAGATATTTTAGAAAAAAAAGGGAGAAAATTCGGAAAGTTGGTCGAGAAAGATCTTAAAAAGCATGGTAGACGAAACAGGGGTGGGGGCACTTCATTCCTCGTCAGCGGCGTCAGTGCCTCGCAATTTGCAGCAGATTTACAACTTCCGTAAACATGTAGGACTATTTTATCAGTCCGAAATAGAGTTCTGAACCAAAATTTCACTCCCAAAAACTTATAAGCAATTATATCTAGTACAATATCAGATAGAAAAAATAGCGTATAACATTAACAACGGCTAATCTAGGGTTACTCTAGAACTTCCTTCTACCTTTGCAGAGTAGCTGCAGAACTGTAGCTCTCTGCTTGAGAAAATTCTGACAGACAAAGCAGAGAGCTACAGATCCAAGCGTTGTAAAAACCTTCGATTTACGCCGCCGCTTTTTTGTCGCTCGCTTCGGCTATTATTTCTTGTATTTAATGCTTTCCCCTGCTTTTAAAGTGGTATCCAATAATTATCCATATATTTTACTCCTATTCCTGACACTTTATTTACCTTTCAACAGTTCCAGACGGCCGTAATATCAGTTTAACAAATGCATTCCGACGTCGACGTTGGAAACTGAAACAACACGCCCGAGTTTTATTTATCTCATTTTTTTTTACGTACATGTTGTATTCTAATCTTTATAGACAAAATACATGATATTTAAACCTCCTGAAATTTTTATTTACATTTTCTTGACAAGTATATGTTCTTTCAATTACTTGTTTTCGCACAGCCCCCAATAACATGGACGTCGGAATTGGAATTTTTTAAACCGACATTTCAAAACCATAAAGGGCTGTTTGAGACCGTTGAAAGGTAAATAAAGTATCAGGAATGGAGTAAAATATATGGATAATTATTGGATACCACTTTTAAAGCAGGGGAAAAACATTTGTCTGTCCGAATTTTCTCAAGCAGAGAGCTACAAATCTGCAGCTACTTTGGATAGGTGAACACCATCCCCTCTTGGAATGGCCAAGGGACTACATCAGCCGCATATGACGCCAAAATGAAAGATTACGATGGTCTATAAACATATCCTTTTAATAACATTTGTATCAGAATCCACGCTTAAATTCGGAAATTTCAACACTACCCTGTCTTGCTTTAGCGCGAATAAAGAGTTCACAAACCATGTTTTTATAAAAGGAATACCGTTTAGTCAAAGATTCAGTGGAGTTTACTAGACTGTATGCACTTCTGGTTTGACTTTTTTGATGGATTATCATTCCCACCTAACTGAATCACAATATGTCCGGTCTGTATGCCCATAGTTTCGCAGTTACATAGTTACCTTCAAGTGTATCTAAATTAACCTTCCATCGCCAAATCCTTAGAATTAGGAATTCACGGTTCGTAAAGATAAATATCATCCAAAATTATTAATACATACTTCAATTCGCTCTAATGATCATTCATGGCGACGTATGAAACTGGCCAACCACTAAGATTTTTGCAATGTTTGCAAACAGAGTTCAGTATGGCCGTCACACTTGGCTTGTGCGGAACAAAACAAATCAAATTTTTATGTCCTTCTTTATCTATAGAAGTTCTGTGTTCTTCACGTGACGTAGACCTGCAATTTCATTAAACGATGCAGCAACTTTTAAACCCGATTTATGAAACAAACCTTTCGCAATAAATCCTCTCTGCGATTTCTTTAAGGATTAAGATTCACAAAATGGACGTTATACATGTATTTTAGCCAATCAAAAATCAAGTAATCCTAAGGGGTATCATACGGACAACAGTTTGGGTAAAATAATTGAGGCTCACCTTGAGTAAACAAAGACATAATACGTACAGTTGTCAGCATTAAATAATTTCTTATATAAACTTTATTAATATAACACAGTTTAAAATCCACCAGTCTCAATACACATTATAATTCATTCAACGACAGTCTTATATCTTTAGTTCTGCTTATAATCATGTAAACGCAGCTATGTTAAGGCTGTCCGAAGGCTTAATATGCATTAAAATATACATTTTAATTTGAGCTAAATTTTAATTTCAATTTGTAAGCTATGTATGAATTTGCAGTCAACTTGTGATGAGAGTGTAATCAGGGATTATAATAATGCGTTTTTGTGATGTCACATGACTTTTTTGATCACGTGACGGACACTTAAAAATTCCTAAATGTTGCACAAAAATTGCATCGGCTCAAGTGCAATTCATTATTGAGAAAAATTTGTCACATAAGTCAATTCATCGTGATGTTTGGTACATATAAAGTGCTGGGGGCAAGTCTGAATTTTACTTTTTGAAAAAATATTCCACGAGAAATTCAGCTTACCCACATACAAGGGGGCATTTTCCACTCTTTATCGCAATTTATACAAAATAGGATAAACAAGAAGTCTATGAGCCAATGCTCACTAGTAATACCCCCGCTTTGATGTGAATATACACTCTGATGTGAATGTACACAAGTTCAGTTATTGAAAGACACAAGGATGAACAAGAAGTTGACATTAAATTCGTACAAAAATGAATCCCACCATATTGCAGGCCTAAACAAGCATCTGCAATGAGTAGTTGCTGAGAAAACTGTGACCAAAATTTGTTATGTATTGGTACGGAGAGATGCAAGGGTCTAGCACGGGTAAACAGGAAGTTGACATCGGATTCGTACAAAAATGAATCCATCATATGACATGCCTAACCAAAGAGTGTGCTAAAATTTCAAGCATCTGCAATCAGTAGTTGCTAGTAGTATAAGGAGGTAGGTTCTCGTGCTAATCCCCTGATGAGTGGGTGGTCTTAATCAGTTATTGTAAGAGGTGTGAATCCTACTAACTCGATCAAGACATCGGGGTCCAAAATGGCGGATCTAAGGGGGGCGGTTTTACCTGTGATCCAAGATGGCGACGAAGAGGTGTTAATTAGCTTAACTCGATCAACAAGCCGGGGGTCTAAAATGGCGGACCTAAGTGGGCGGTTTTACCTGTACTCCAAGATGGCGGCGCCCAGTGATGATTACTGCGTCCTTCGAGCGCAGCGAGACGGCAGATCCAATATGGCGATTAACTGGTAAACAAGCAAGGTGGATCTAAGACTTAGCGCAACGAAAGCGGCCAAATCAAGAAGATCGAACAAGAGGGTTTTGAATAAAATGAGATGTTTTACTAATTTTTATTTGAACGAACAAAGAATAAATTCAATGAATCCGGAACATATATAAATGAAGAATTAGCATGAAAAAAAAATAAGGTTTTATAAAAGAATGATTTTAAAATGAAGGTATAATATGTAGTTGTGTAAAATAATTCGGTCAGTAATCTATTAACTGTTGATATTATGTATTAATAAATAATTATTTCAGTTTTTTAACGTCCATATCTTACACTAAACGCAGTAACTCATGTTTTTGTTCTTTTTTTTATTAACAAATATATAGAGCATTGAAAATATATTAATTTTTCCGTAAACAGACATTCGTTAATATCAAATATAACCTTGATAATCCAATTAAATTGAATCAATCTCACAGTCGTTCATTCTTAATCAGATTAAATCTGACTTTTTCAGTGCTAAATAGATTATAATAGTCTTTAATGAGTTCTAGACGGAGTCGTCATCAACTTTCATTCTTAATGCAGACAGGATTATATTCTTCACTTATGACTGTAATGAGATTACAACAAACTTCTTTCTGATTTACTTATGAGAAAATTTAAGACTTTAATAAGATTATATCTATTTAACCTTTCTTCTAAGTATTTCAAGAAATTATTTTGACCGATGTCAGAATAAAGTGTCTTCACCTGTCCACATATATTGCGTTAATTATATTTAAGCAATCTCACTGTCGTTAATTCTTCATAAGATTAAATCTGACTTTGTCATTGCTTAATAGTTAATACTAAGCCATTCATATTTTTTGAACAATAGAAATTGTCATCAACATTCATTCTTAATGCTGATAGGATTATATTCTTCACTTATATGACTGTAATGATATTACAACAAACTTTTTCTGATTTACTTATAAGAAAATTTAGGACTTTAATAAGATGATATCTATCGAACCTTTCTTCTAATTATATTAAGAAATCGTTTTGACCGATGTCAGAATTTCATGTCTTCACCTAACTATGGCGCATTTTAACACATTTTTCATAAAACTTCTAATAAAACGCACAGGATTTTATGCTTTCAGACATACCCGTTTTAGAGTCAAATTAAATTAATCAGAAACAATGTCTGTTAAAAGGTAAGTTTTGTTTTATTTAATTAAGGACATACGCAACGTAGTTTGAACTTTATTGTCTTTTTTCCTGGAGTTGAAGAGTTCCAACACTTGAAAGAACGGTGTGCTACATTTTAATGTCTATATATGCTGTTGTACACTTCTTCTAAAACAAGTTTGGATAAACAAAACATCTAGAATATATGTTTAGTAATTTTTGTATATTTTTCTTTAAATTATACAAGAATTTTCATCAATTGATATCTTTTCAAGACCCTTGGTAATACATACTAATTTTGTGTCTACGAACATCTGATGGCACTATAATCTTATATTAAGAACATCTTGAAAAATTATCAGTAGGTAAGGTACGTTGCGTATATCCTTAATATTTTGAATTTATTTATTGAACAAATTTTTGTATTCATTCAAATTTGAATAATGTTTCATTTGCAAGGTTCTCAGTTATTCTCATAAACATGCATTTATTCAATTTTTTAATGAAAATATAATGTTCAATATATCAACTTTCCCCCCATAATAAAAAAAAAATAAACTAAAAGTTTATTTTTAAAAAAAATCCATCTATATATAAAAAAAATTCAACTTCTATTTTCACTGTTTTTGTTTCTTGGAGATGAAATTCTTATAATTTTGTGTGTGTGTGTGTGTGTTTTTTTTTTTTTTTTTGTTTTTCAGCTTTGATTTACCAGACTACATCTCTAACAACAAGAATTTGTGGGCCCTCAACAAGAATCGCAATGGCGTAAAGTATGAAGACAATTTATGCTTATTTCGCTGTTTGGCACTTCACCGTGGACAGAAAAGTATTCTAGAAACTTCAACCAAACTGTACTACCACCAATGGTGTAGTTATTTAGAGGAAAGGAAAGGAGAAACAGAATTTCCATCGCCGATACAATTTCCAGGCTTTGATTACTGCGAGGATCTACACGAGATTGAACGCTGCTTCCGACTGAACATCAATCTCTTTACGTTACAAGAAGATGGAAGTGCATTTCCCTTTCACCGCAGCCTATCAAGGCATCAAGATACCATGAACCCAAATCTTTTTGAACACCATGTTTCATACATTACTAACATGAAAGCGTATGCAAAGAAATATGTGTGTAATATGTGCGAGAAGAAAATGTTTCCAAGCTCCTTTCATTGTACGAGACATGAGAAAACTTGTGAAAACAAAACTGTGTCTAAATTCCCCGGTGGTTTTCATCAAGTGAGACAAACTATCTTTGACCAGCTTGAATCATTTGAATGCGTTGTTCCACCCAAGGATAGAGTTTTTCCTTGGTTCATTGTGTTTGACTTTGAGGCAATACTTAAACCTAAAAACAATGACAAAAGTGCTAAATTACAGTGGCAAAGCGAACACATACCAGTTTCTGTTAGTGTATGCTCTAATGTACGCGGACATACTTCACCAACATGTTTCGTACACCATGATCCAGATATACTCATCAAAAACATGGTTACCTATATGGAGGAAATATCCGATACCTGCTACAAGTTGGCAAGTGAGAAATGGGCTGATGTGCGTGATTCTTTAGATCAGCAAATTGAACGATGGAGAAGTAAAGAAAATCCAAAATATACGGACAAAGCAATGGTCAATGCACTTGACCAAATGATAGATAAATTCCACTTTTACTGTCGTCAAGTTCCAGTCCTCGGATTTAATTCTGCCAAATATGACTTGAACTTAATTAAAAACAACATTGCGAGGCATCTTCGTTTACATGAAACCAACGGAATTACCATTAAATAGAATAATACTTATACGTGTTTTAGCAACAACAAACTCCGTCTTCTAGATATCACAAACTTTATAGCACCAGGTACCGCCTATGCAAGTTTTCTCCGTGCATATCAGATTGAAGAACAAAAAGCGATTTTTTTCCGTATGAACATTTAAAAAGATTCCGACAACTTGAAGAGGAAAAACAGCTACCCCCACATGAAGCTTTCTACAGTTCCCTCCGAAATGACAACATAAGCCCAGAGGATTACAAATTCTGTCAGGACGTTTGGGAGAACGAAAATATAAACTGTTTAAAAGATTTTCTTGTGTGGTACAATAACCAGGACGTTGGACCGTTTGTAGAAACAGTGGAGAAGTTACAAAGAATTTACTTTGAGAGTGGCATTGATGTTTTTAAAGTGGCCATGTCTGTCCCCGGCATTGCGCGAACAATATTATTTCAAACAAGTTCGCGTGCACATGCTTCATTTGCACTTTATGGAGAACCAGACAAAGACTTATTTAAAACAGTGAAAAATAACATCGTTGGAGGTCCGTCTATTATCTTTTCAAGGTATGCAAAATCAGGAGGAACAGATATCAGGAACAATCCTGAAAAACCATGTGAAAGCATAGTTGGTTACGATGCCAATGCATTACACTTGTGGGCCATAGACAAGAACATGCCTACCGGACCATTTATTCGTCGACCTGCCGAGAACGGATTTCGAGGAGAAGTCCGAGATAGATACATGTCTGCATTCTACTGGTTGGATTACATGAGTTCTGTCTCGGGGCATTTCATTCAGCATCGTTTGAATACCGGCAAAGAGAAACGCGTGGGGTCCTATCCCGTGGATGGATTCTGTGCAGACACGAATACCATATTCCAGTTCCACGCATGTTATTTTCATGGACATGACTGTCGTTTAACAAAAAATATCAAAGTCAAAAAGTGGCATAAAAAAGAGAATCTCTATTCAACAAGACCCAAGAAACATCCGATTTTTTAAGACAGGAGGGTTTTCCGTAAACGAAATATGGGAGTGCGAGTACAATTTGCTCAAGCAACAAAGTGCCTGTTTACAGAAAATGATTACTGACAAAACGCCACAGTTTTACAAAAAATTCAAGAGATGTGTTAACGAAAATCAGATTTTACAAGGCGTTCTGGATGAGACCCTCTTTGGAATGGTTGAAGTGGACAATAAAAACCTGACCAGTGGCCAGACCATATACAAAAAAGTTAAAATCCATACGAATATTTTCAGGAGATGGCACCTATATTTTGCACTACAGACATTCCCTTCGACGCCATTGGTTCTCACATGCAGAATCATGCCCGTGAAAACAATCTCAGTGAAAATCCTCGTCGACTTCTCGTAGGTGGCTTACGTGCTAGAAAAATTCTTCTAGCTACACCACTCTTGAAATGTATCTCAACCATGGAATGGATGTAACCCCCATTTACCAGGTGGTTGAGTATACCCCCAGTAGATGCTTTCGAGAGTTTGTGCGCGAAGTGACCAACGACCGACGCCTAGGAGATAGAGATCCATCTATGGCAATATTAGCTGATACATCAAAGTTGAGAGGTAATTCTAGCTATGGATCACTTATCATGGATCAGTATAAACATCGGGAAATAAAATATGTGAAAGGAAATGAAGAAGCCACCATAGAAGTGAATGATTCCAAATTCATTAATCTCACCGATCTAGGACACAATGTTTTCGAAATAGAAAAAGCAAAAAGTAGAATTTCCTATGACCTCCCAGTCCAACTTGGTTATTTTATTTTACAATATGCCAAATTAAGGATGTTGCAATTTTATTATGACTTTGTTGACAAGTTTGTGGAGAAGTGACTTTGCCTACTGCGAAATGGACACTGATAGTGCTTATATGGCCATATCTGGGCGTAACCTGGAGTCCATCGTGAAACCAGAACTCATAGGTGAATTCCGTCATGGGTTAATGGATTATTGTACGGATACGGAAATAGAGGCAGATGATCTTGTGCACTGGTTTCCCCGTGAATGCTGTCAGAAGCACAAAAAACACGACAAGGGAACCCCGGGTTTATTCAAATTAGAATATACTGGTGACAAAATGATTGGTCTTTGCTCAAAGACATATATTGTAAGCCAATCAAGCGTTCGAGATCCGCGGCTACAGCAGAAAGCTTACCAACTTTTGAGGAAAGTCTGCAACAGGAAAACAAAGCGTCTGAATTCGTATCGTCCCAGAACATTTCAAAATGTAAAATTCAGTTGTAAGGGAATAACCAAACGATTTGTGAATGCGCCACTTCAAACATTTAGAAAAGTGCTAAAAAGTCGCAAGTCCGCCATTGGCTATAACAAAGGATTCCGTGTCCGAAACAACACCATATTTACCTATGAGCAAGAGAGGTGTGGTTTTTCCTACTTCTATTGCAAAAGAAAAGTGCTAAACAACGGGATCGATACCGAAGTGTTGGATATTGAGCTGTGTCCTGAAAAAAGAGACTTGGGCGATGAACAAAATGTCTCAAATTTGCTTGAACTAATAGAACAATTAGTGCTGTGTATATATTACCTGGATCAATTTGTATATGAATTAAAACTTGTAAATATGAGATGATTTTGTAGATAAATAAATTATGTTGTACATATTCACCACCTTATTAAATTTAATAAACATGATTTCTTTTGTTGATTTTCTTTGATTATGGTATCCTCAAATAGATTAGTACCTTACTACCCAGTAAGTGTTTTTATCATTTGTCAATGAGATTGATAGTATTAAGGGATTTCATATAAACTGTTACCCATGAAGTTAAATAAAAGAATAATCATTCATTAGAACCCTCAATCCTCTTTGCAATTCAAACAACAAAGTTACGGTCATCGGTTTATTTTCTTAATAATTTTAAACTTGTTACAGCTTGATTGAATCTACAATATTTTATAACTTTAAGAAACAAGTTCACACTCATTTAAAAAAATAATTGAAACTGATAAACAACAATGGAGTCTAACATTTACTTTGCTGAGGAAGAAATTATAGGTCAGAGTGTGAAACAAAATAATGAATGGGCAAAATTAATTAATTGGAGTGAGGAATATAATCTCCGATATCATCCTCTGATTCAGGACAAATTATTCTTTCTGTCTAGTGGAGACGGGGAACATTGGTAAGACACTATTTTTTTTTTTAGGTTATGAATTTTGTATTTTTCTTAAACGCTTTCAAAAAAAAAAAATTAAATAAAATAAAACTAATTATAAAAAAAGCTATGATTTTCTTCTTGTATTAAAGGAAACAACCACCTTTTATTACGGAGACAGAAATATCAACAATTGAACTACAACTTTACAACATTATAAATAACTTTAAGGAACGAGATATTCTGATAGAATGGTCAAAGATAAATGGATTTGAAAATCACAGATATGTTGAATCTCGCAAAATGGAACTTTTACTGCATGAAGAACAGAGAGAATTAAATGTGATAAACAAGTTATTAAACAGTCCTTGGTGTATGCATGGCAAAAATCGCAAGTCTGGTAAAAGTGAAAAGATGAAAATATCTGTGTGTAAAAGTTGTGGACACATATCAGAAGACAGGTTCCAGTACAAACTACACAAGAAACAACATGACAGCAAGCAAGACATCAATCTTCATTTCAAAATGAAATCAAGTAGAGTAATATTTTGTGAATTATGTGGAAAGAACTTTCACGCTGTGGAGTATCACTACATTTTACAATGCAAAGCTATGTCCAAGTTTCGAAATAAATATTTTAATTTACCTAAAAAGTTTTGTCAGAGGTCAAACCCACTTAAATTTTCTGATTTGTTATCAAACATGGATACAAAAACTCTTAAACGTGTTTGTAAATTTATTTGTAAAATATGTCAAAGACTGAAATAAACAGTGTTCATTTTTTAATTACCATTTACATATCATTACAACGCATGTTGCTGAATAAATCATAATTTACAAAAGCGATACTTTGGTTTATTTATACTGTTTGTAAATTTTTTTCAACAACAGGTGCAAGTTTAAGTAATCCATTCCACTGCTCTTTAGAAAATTGTAAAGAAAATCCCTCGAATAGTTGGTACATCACGGAAGAAGTACCGAATGTCAATCCTAACATCTTTCCTAAAAACGCACACTGTTACTTTAAGATTGCTGGTCACTGGAAACATCTTGATAAAACTGCACAGTTTCGTATTAGAGTCAACACTTTGTGTATTGTTCAAACTTTTATTGTCATTCGTATCCGGAAGAGATGAAATTGTTGTTAAAACAATAACCAGTGTAAATAAGAGCAGTCCAACCACGACAATAGTTGCCCTAGCTTTAATGCTAATTTGTTTGTTCCTTAGAGAGTATACCACGTCCATCTCGTATGCAAGTCAACAAAGAAATAAAAGACCTTAGTATAAAATTTACACTTTTATTGATATGAACAAATGCTCTTCAAGAAAATTACAGACGATCGAATCATTATCGAGGGTGGAATTTACAAATGGCTGAGCAATATCAAGCAAAGAATTTTCGCGACAGCGCAGATAACAATAATAAATACAATACAAGCCGCAAATAACTGACTGTGATGTTTGTAATGACATAGCATTATACCTGTATTGTAGTCTTCTCGATACTAAGTAATCTTTAAAATAGTGTTGATAATATTCGGGAGGATGTCCGAGAGAGTAAAAAAATTCAGACCAATGTTCATCAAAATAAAACACACACCAAACCTCTTTTATCCGTATTTAAAATGTAAAATCCATTCAATTTTTGATGCCATGGTAATTCATCAGCTGCGAAAATACCTTTAACTTGACTAGCAGTTTTATAGTCTCTGAGCAAAAGTGATTGTAACTGAGAAGAATTCATTATTTTACGTCAACGTTGCGACTGGCGTCAATACTCATCAAAGCTGGGAATTTACCATAACAGATGCAGGTAACTGCTCCTGGGAGTGCTTTGTCAAATTTGAGCTGAAAACGGGTGTGCCCCTTCCTTAAAAGTGGTAATGTATCATCATTTTCGCATGACGGGTTAATATTGAACACAAAAAAAATAATATCCCCTAGAAAAATCCGATCGACTGAGCACCAGTTCTTGGTTTGCTGTTTCATACTTCTTACCAGCAAACAAACTCAGGTATTCACTGATGAAATTGTTGGAAGTAAAATTAGGCTCGAATGGTGCAGATGAAACAGATTTTCCATCTACGTAAAAAGCAGCAAAGTTACAATTGTAATGTTGAAAATTAAAAGGGTTCGTGCCATAACTGCCGCTGTAAGATTTAGAGGAAACGCAACCCACAAGGTGTTGTGGAATTTCTCCCTGAAAAACATCATCCACGTTTAGGTGAAACTGATCAGCTGGAATTCCGAAACATTTAATATCTGATTTCATAAAAGGATATAGTGCTGGTTGCTTTTTGATTGCTTCATAATGCCCTAAGAGGACTCCAGGATTAATTTTCAGGTAACAACATCTTAAAATGCTATCTTCAATATGAATCCGATATTGGTGAGCTTACGGCAGATATCAAACAAAACGACTCTCTGCTCGGCCATAATTTAATCCCCACCTGCACGCCGTTATTGAGATAACGATCTTGTTGACAAATATCCAGGTATAACGGACCCTCTAAGTCCACAAAAGAACTCTTTTCCGTGAGTAAAGCCCTCTGAAATAATCCCATATTCCCCCCCTCCAAACGCATCAGACACATCCATAAATCCAGCGGAATCGGGAATGAATAACTGGGCTTCTAACGGTGGTTTCTGAGATGAGGTTCCATACTTTAGAAAAACGTCCATGTATGATTTATAGGCATAATTTGTGGAAACTGTGGGTGTAATGACCTGTTGTTGTATTGAAATATCTACTTGATTCCACAAACTCCTACTTTTCCCTTGTCTTTTAAAGGTGTGCCATCCTCCTGTAAAATTCGTGCTCTCAAAAAGAGTCGAGTTCGTCGTAAATCTAAATAATTTGTGGAGGCACCCGAAATATTGATTTAATTACACCTCCATGAGATGTACTACCTACAGGAGGCACATCAATCCATTCAGTCTGTTCTACCCCTGCATCAGTAGGTAAGTTATGAAATAGAGACAATTTATGACTGAAAGCTGGTTCCGAGCCCTCTGCGAAAAACGACATGTTTCTCGGTTGGCGTATAAATGAAAAATGACAACTTAATATAAACTAATTATTATTTATTGTGTATATACAAATTTTTTAGCTTGTTCTTTTCTTTGTCTTCTTTGGTTTTGGTTCATCTGGCTCAAACTTTAAAACTGGTCCCCCTTCCCGCTCTCATTTTTTCAGGTCTGATTTCGCCCTCTCTACCGCCTGTTGAATGTGTGTTACGAGTTCTATCTTTGGCTGCAAAACAGATTCACCTTTACCAAACTGTCCAATCTCGTAAGACTTTTGTTTAGGAATATATTTCATCTGGCTGGCTCGTAAACAATGATTTTTCCACTCTTCTACATTGGGTACAAACGGTTTCCAGGACATTTTCTTAAGTGAAGTGTACAATACAAAGTACTGATTGATAATGAGGTGATGTCGTGATCGTACTTAATATATATATACGAAATCTCTGAATTTGATCGCGCGCGACAGGAATATAAAATGGCTGCTTAAATTCTTAAGTTCCGTCCAGTAGTTGAAATCTCCGTAACATGGGAAGTTTTCGAAAATTAATATAACTGTTATTACACAAGTCTGACATAATAATATTTATCATTTCATTTCTCTTTGTGCTGAGATTTTCAAACTTAACATCCATAAGGGCACATTCCCAATCGCCATCTAAATGAAGTGTTTTGGGTAGTTCAATGACAAAGTCGTGTGAATTATTGTCGGGGTGAAAATTTAAACAGTCTTTAGAAGAACAGAATAAAAATGCTGTGTGGTCATGATTGTATATCTCGTAACTGACTCTGTAAGATCCAGCTGTTAAATTTATTTGGCCATCCTAACCACTTTACTAAAATTTCTCTTGTGTTATTCGTTTTCGCAATATTTTTTCGATTTTGTACACAGTGTCATTTGTCATTCTTGCGCGTTGTAATTCTTCTTGATAAAAAGTGCCCAAAATAGGTTCATTGTCATAGTCTTATAAAGTGTATCGAAGCAGTTTAGACTTGATTGTATTTATTGCTCTCTCGGCATAAGAAGCTTTCACGGAATTTTGTGTCACAAAGTGTTTAATCTTTTTGATATCCATTAAGCGTTTTACATTAGAATTTACAAATTCACTTCCTTTATCCGTGCGGAACTTGTGTTGTTTTTGTTCTTGCTGAAATATTTCTCGAAGCGCACTTGTCATTTCTATACCTTTTCTAGATTTTAAGGGAACAGTCCAAACAACGAGAAAAGATATCAATCACTAATAAAAATGAAGTAAAACCGTGGCAACCACTTTTCTTCTGGTAAACTTAGTTCTTGCTTGTTTATGTAAACTAAATGTCTCTTGTTCTTGAAGCCAATTTTTGATTTTAGTTCTAGAAATATTAAATTTTCCTTCTTTTTTCACTTCTCTGTATAATTTATCTGCTCCAGCATAAGCTGCAGGATGTGCGCTGTCGTAATAAATTGAGTGCAGGTATCTTTTTCAGTTTGCATTGCTATAGTTTAAGTTTAATCCACTTTGTTTTCTTTTTCATATGTCGTTTATCTTTTTTCTTAACAACGGGAATCTTTGCTGGTAAACCAGGGGGTGGAATTCGCTTTTCACAGTTTTCTTGCTTTGATTTAGCAGTGATCGGTAATGAAAAATTATCCTCTGTTTTAGTAGATGATCCTCTTACGTTTTCTGTATCACCATTGGTTTTCGTTTCGTTGATTAGAGTTGATCTTGACTGTTCACCGGAAATTTCTTTCTGTTCTTCTTCTTTTGAATCTTCTTCGTTTAGTTTTCGTACTAATAATTGATATTTTTCATACAAGAACCATTTCCTGAGTGTACTTCATTTTATAAGTTTTAAAATTAATCCATTCACTTCTTCTAGCAGTTGAGAAAATAATTTATAACGAGTTTTTAATGCACGTGTTTTTTAGTCTGTAGTGATTTTTTCGGGTTTATAAATTTTTGGAGAACATTGTGGTTCTTTTTTAAGAATTTCTGAGCTCTGTTTGTGAGTGAAATTGAACCATACAAAAGATTATAAAATATCTCCACTAATGCTAAGATCTGTTTCTTATTTGCAGTATATAAGAGTCCAAATTTCTGCTCCTTGGGTGTGTCCTTATCTAACAATAATTTTAGATAAGTCGAAACAGATTTTACTCATAATTAACGACGTACATTCTTCAACGTATGAAATAAAACATAATGGCTTATCAGTTTACAAAGGTTTATATACAACACAATCCTGGTCTGGAAATATACCCGTGCGGGTACGGTACGCTTCTTCCGCATGAGGAGATAAATCTAACACCAGATAACCAAATGGATTTTTCATGCAGTCTTCATATGCTTCGGTTAATGCATAAGATTTTCCTGGAAATACCTGCTTACCTGTAAACACTGAATTTGAGAAACATCCCTAGGATTTTTTTAACAACACCATGTAGTGGGTATTCAGATTTATAGTTCTTGAATGTTTTCCCTGACAGTACATGTTTTGATTTAAATATAAAATTGTAAGTTTTTTGTGATGTGCACCCTGCGTAAAAAGCTTTTCCATTTCTTTGTTTGCGACTAACTCGTTCATCAAATCGTCAATGACAATCATATTATGAGAGTTATTCTCAGTTAGATCATTAATATCGGTGTCAGTTGGTAGACCTTGACGAAAGGTGACAAAGGGAAATAGCTCTTCCATTTCTTTGAAGAGCTCTTGAAAAACACCGTAACAATACAAAACTTTTACAGGTGGAGTTGGGAAAAACATTGACTTCAAAAAGTGAATAATTTTCCTGACAGGTGTGGTCTTTCCCGACTCTGTCGTTCCAGATATAGATATAGTCGTACAACTATTGAAAGGAAACATGTTGACTTGAACACAGACAACATTAAACTGAGCTAAAATGAGTTTCATATGACCTTTTTTATATATCCATGCTATCAAAAATTGTAAATAAAAAAATCATTTACAGTTTTAAATAAGTTTTATTCATGATACAAACATTTCAGAAAGTAAGTTTACAAGATTTTTGTGCGAAAAACAATACACACTCACTTCTTTAATTTAATTTGCGACATATATATACACAGTATACTTTACAGTTTGTTAAACATCAGCATTTGGATTGCACTCGGAACATTCGATCATTCCCATCTGGTTTTGGTGGGTAAGGTGGCATGGCACTACGGAGTCCAGTTCGACCGGTAGTTGAAAGTTAACTTTCTCAAGATTGGTCATTAGCTTGGTCCACTCTTTGAATCTTAAGGAGACGCCTTTTGGTGTAGGGTACATCGTTTTTTTGTTTTTTGAATACTTTCCTGGTTGGAATACTCTGATATTCAAACACATGTAAGGAGAGTTAATTGTCACATATACAGTCCCACCGAGATGAAGCTTAAAGTTTACGTCTTTTTCAGATTTCACTTGTCATTGCGCTTTCCAAATCCTCTAAGTGATCGCACAAAATTCTCCATTTAGACAAGGAGAGTTCCTGTCCCTTTTGTTTACAATGGTTCTGATATCCACTATCGTGTGGTCTCAGGCATCTCTCACTGCTAAGAGAAAGACTGTAACTTTCTTTGGCCATGACGATCTCGACAGTTTACAAAATCAATTTGAATGAAACTCTTTTGAACATTCTCTTTTTAACAGAAAATCATTACTATGCTTACTAATCTTGTTTATTACAAACAACCCCTTCTCACCCATAAGAATTGTACAATATAATATAACGGGGTGTAAATTCATAGGTAAAATCATCCTTGATCTGCATTTGATTATAGCTAATTAAATTAATTTTCTTACACCACCTTACACGTACACTTCATTCAATACTATTTTCTAAACTGATACCATAATCCTGTCATGTCTTTAAATCCCACACATGAATGAGTGAAAATAATCCAATAAATTACAATTGGATTAATTTTATTCTTTCATCTTTTTCCCTAATCCATTTTCATTCACAAGTGAAAAAGGATTTTACCTTATCACACCTTATAGTTTTAGCTAATCTGAACAGAATGCCATATTTATTTCACTATTTCATTTATTTCCTTTACACCCATTGTCAATTTTTATTGACCACTAGACCGGAATTTATCTAAATTTCTGTATACACTGTTGAGATTTCAGCTTGGTTTGTACACTCTCTTTTAATAAACCAGTGTTTTTAACCAAGTCTTTCCTCCTTGGAAATAGAAAATTAAGAATGAAAAAAATCAAACGTATTATAAATTTATTTGTGTGTTGTTACATACTGTCACAAACTATTTACTCGTTATTCATCGTTTCGTTTTAAACCTGCTTTAAGTATGTGCATGGAAAATATAATAATATAACATGAATAAAAGAACAAATAATTTACAGGGAAACAGCACTAATATTTACAAAAGTCCATAAACACACTCAAATTTGATTAATCTCCGTATCGCTGTGGCACTTTTCGGACTCTCGTTGAGCGGCGGATTGCGCGGACTGGCGAGGTTCTCTGATGTTCAGTAGGCGCAGGCACGGGCTCTCCACGATCACAAACAACGAACAGTGATTTTACCATCACATAGAGTACTAAAATGAAGAAATCAGTCCGATTTAAATTCTCGCATGATGCTAAACTCCTGAACATTAAATTTTTGCACAGATTCAGTGTCAATACGAATTAGAGAATTTCTCTTTCGGAAAAGTCTCCTAATCAACAGAACAGTTCCGCATAGAACACATATCACTACAATTCCTGTCATGATCCCCGTCGCAATGATCCAGGGACTGTCTGAAATTATTTATATTTTTATTGAAATAGTTTGTTCATCGAATTCCATTGATCTGATAAAAATTATGTAAATTGTTTTTCACAATTTAAAGAATGGTAAAACAAAAGAATTTGTTTAATATGTAAAGTTTCACTTACTGTATGCCACCGCTGCAGACTCGATAAGGACAGATGTTAACGATTTTGTTGTGTGGTAGCTAGCTTCTGTCGTACCGGAATACTGCAATTAAATAAAAAATTAATCATTACATTAGATGACAAACAAACAGTCTTGCAAAATGATATCACCGTGCTGTTTTTTTTTAAACTAATTAATGTAAATTGTGAGACAAGAATTTAAAGCATAAAGGGGGGGGGGGGGAGTTATTTCAAAACAATATTAAAATTGACCCCTGTGATGAAAAAAGAATTTAAAAAATACCTCGCAAAATTTGTATTTTAATATAAGCGTTGTTCCCCTCTCAGTCTGAAATCATCACACGTCAAGTCTGTATTTAGAATCTGGATCTTCTGTAGTCCGGGGAATCTGCTTAAATCAATCAACTGTCCCGTGGTCGCTGCATTGTCGATGGTCATGATGGAAATACTGATGCCTCTTTGCAAAGTTGAAACTGCACGTTGCAAGTTAGTACAGTGCAAAGTCTCACTTGCAATACTGCATGGACTAACAAATGGTACAATGGTTAAAACTAAAATCGCCAACATCATCTTCTGCATCTCTGTTTCTTGAGCTTCTGGACTGGAATAACGGTGCTGAACCGGCTGGTCTTATATACTAGCGCAACCCAAACACTTGTATATTGCGCTACCCAGACACTTGTTTATTCCAGCTGTAGAGTCGGGTCGCTGGCCGTATGTTGTTTGCGAGACGAGCAAAGCAGTCTCTTTGTCGGTACATTAGAGAGTACCGCTCTCCTTCCCCCAAGACGAACAAAGCATACAGTTAAAAAATCGGTTACAACTTAAATAACAATATATACAAATTAAAAAATAAATATTTTGATCTCTAAACTTTAACTGAATAAAAATTTGGTGCGGAAGAAATAAATTTTGACATTCGTAATTTGTACTACCTGCCATTTACTGTTTGGCCTTTGTCTTAACAAATATTTCAAAATGTTTAATGAATTTAGTCTAAGGCGTAATTTTTTCTGGATTTCAGACATGTTGTTAATGAGGACTGGGCGATCAAAAACTGATTCATTTCTGTCAGGTGTAAAATATCTATAATCTCCAGTTTCAATGTTTCTAAGAATAAAGCCGAAAGATAAATTTAATCTAAAGTCCCGGTCCTCCGAATGAGAAGAATTTTGAATAATTTCAATCAAGTTTTCAGTTGTAACATTTTGAATGGGAACGTTTACCGATTTTTGGACTGAACTTTGTTCGCCTTTTCCCAAATGAAATTTCTATTTGCTTTATAGGTTCTTTCTAAATTTTCATTACCCGTCCATGGTGCAGGGTCTAAATTAGCGATTATAAAAATAAAAAAAAACTTACAATGTATGTGTTTTAAAAATAAATGGAAAAAAGAAAAGAAAAGAAGGAAAATTTACAAAAACACTTATGAATTCGCGGCTAGGATAAGGCTGTCTGTAAAATCTCAAACTGTTCCAACTGTAGTGACTTCTCTGAACTACCTAGATATGACGTCATAGTAACATATGACGTCAAGTCACTGCATACTTGAGCTGACATGACGGGGAAAGTGTCATAACTTTTACATTCCATTCACATGACATGTAAAGATTTTTTAGCGTTGTTGTTTGATTCAAGCATCTCGATTGTTTTTAAGCTTAAGTGTGCTGTTAAGATGTTGAGCATTTGCAATTTAACATCGTTATTCCTTTAACTTGTCCGATATACATATATTCAAACAATTACAAAAAAATTATTGTGAAACGCTCCCCCTTACACGTCCGTGGACAGAGTTAGAATTTATAAATCGTGTATATATTTGTCTGGCACAAGTGATTAATAAGGATAAATTGAAGATATTCTGTGTGAATCTACTAGAGAAATATGTCCTCTAGCTTAATTTTGCTGGGGGATTGTATGTAATTTATCCTATAATGTATAAAATGCGAGAAAGAGTGGAAAATGCCCCTTTGTGTGTGGGTAAGTTGAATTTCTCGTTGAATATTTTCTGAAGAAATACAATTCAGACTTGCCCCCAGCACTTTCTTTGTACCAAAGATCACGATGAATTGACCTATTTGACACATTTTTCTCAATAATGTTGTTTTGCACTTGTGCCGATGCGATTTTTGTGCAACATTTAGGAATTTATGTGTCCGTCACGTGATCAACTAAGTCATGTGACATCACAAAAATGCATTATTATAATACCTGATTACACTCTCATCACAAGTTGACTGTAAATTCATACATAGATTACAAATTGAAATTAAAATCTGACTAAAAATAAAAGGAATATTTTAATGCATATTAAGCCTTCGGACAGCCTTAACATAGCTGCGTTGAAAATTTTCATTTCATTTCCACATACTTTTGTTCCTCCTCCATTGTCAACTGTCGCAAGCGTATTTGAACTTGCCGAGTGTCCAACAGTTGAAATCTTCTTGCCCATACAAGAAGTGATATGTCACCAAAGGACTGCACATGTCTGTAAAATATGGGGTCCACGGGGCGAATTTCAATAAAATTAATTTCCAAAGCGTCATCGGTAATTTGAACTCTGATAACGAATTAAAAAAAAGGTCATTGTTTATGTAAATTCTATCGTTGTTGATTACTTTAAAAAAAATTAATATGACATAAGGTACTTTAAAATTTTTAATTATAGGTTATACACATTTAAACTAAAACAGAATCACTTGTATCTATTGTATGTTCAATTTAAGATATAGATAGCTACTCTATATTAGATTTTTCTTAAAAATAAATAACTAGGGTACAAAAGAAAAAAAAAAGTTACCTGCGCGTGCTTTCTTTCTGCCAGATAGCCGATCTTCTAGCCACAACTAATGGATGGTTTTCTAGTTAGTTTTCCACACACCACCACCATAGTTCAACTAAGTCGTGAATTTTAGATACAAATTCGTTGATTATGGTTTCCTCTGCGAAGTAGATATCACCTTGACGCACTATTTTAAAAGAATGTTTTGAAGTTAAAAATTATCAACCTTAAATATACGGATTTACTAGCTTATATGACATTAAGTAATACGTCTAAAATGTATACTTTAAAACTTGACCTAAATTGACAGTTGTCAATAAAGAAGAGTGACACTTCTCGCTTAGCTTGAAAGGTGTTGCTAGTTTGGGACAAAGACACTTAGTACCCAACTTTTTAATTGATTTGTAAATCGGATTAAAAATGTTGTAAGATGTATGGTCTTTTAAAGAAAAAAAATGAAATTAGCTTTCTTAACTCTTTCTTTTCTTGTCTTTTTTAATACATAATATCAACAGTTAATAGATTACTGACCGAATTATTTTACACAACTACATATTATACCTGCACTTTAAAATCATTCTTTTATAAAACTTACATTTTTTTTCATGCTAATTCTACATTTATATATGTCCCGGATTCATCGAATTTATTCTTTGTTCGTTCAAATAAAAATTAGTAAAACATCTCATTTTATTCAAAACCCTCTTGTTCGATATTCCTCATTTGGCCGCTTTCGTTGCGCTAAGTCTTAGATCCACCTTGCTTGTTTACCAGTTAATCGCCATATTGGATCCGCCGTCTCGCTGCGCTCGAAGGGCGCAGTAATCATCGCAGGGCGCCACCATCTTGGAGTACAGGTAAAACCGCCCACTAAGATCCGCCATTTTAGACCCCCCCGGCTTGTTGATCGAGTTAAGCTAATTAACACCTCTTCGTCGACATCTTGGAACACAGGTAAAACCGCCCCCCTTAGATCCGCCATTTTAGACCCCGATGTCTTCGAGTTAATCGGATTAACACCTCTTACAATAAGGGATTAAATCCATCCATTCATCAGGGGATTAGCACGAGAACCTACCTCCTTATACTACTGTTGCTGAGAAAACTGTGACCAAAATTTGTTATGTATGGTACGGACAAACGCACGGATGAACAGGAAGGTGACATCAGATTCGTACAAAAATGAATCCCACCATATGGCAAGCCTAAACAGTGTGCTAAAATTTCAAGCATCTGCAATGAGTAGTTGCTGAGAAAACTGCGACGAAAATTTGATATGTATGGTACGGACGGACGCACGGATAAACAGGATGTTGACTTTAGATTCATACAAAAATCAATCCCACCATATGGCATGCCTAAACAAAGTGTGTGCTAAAATTTCAAGCATCTGCAATGAATAGTGGCTGAGAAAACTGTGACGAAAAATTTGTTACGGACAGACAGACACACAAGGGTAAAACAGTATACTGCCCTCTCCTTCGGAGCGGATATAATTACATACAATCCCCCAGCATTATTCAGTTAGAGGACTGCTTCTCTAGCAGATTCACACAGAATATCTTCAATTTATCCTTATTAATCACTTGTGCCAGTCAAATGTATACACCATTTATAAATTCTAACTCTGTCCACCGACGTGTAAGGGGGGGCATTTCACAGTAATTTTTTTTGTTATTTTTTGAATATATGTATATTGGACAGGTTAAAGGAATAACGATATTAAATTGCAAATGTTTAACGGCACACTTAAGCTTAAAGAACAATCCAGACACTTGAATCAAACAACAACGCTAAAAAATCTTTACATGTCATGTGAAAGGAATGTTAAAGATATAACACTTTCCCCGTCATGTCAGCTCAAGTATGCGGTGACATGACGTCATATGCTATTATGACGTCGTATCTAAGTAGTTCTAAAAACTAAAAACTGTCTTTGTAATATGTCTTGGTAAATTTCTGTATGCTTTGCTAGCTTGATGAGTGTGCTTTAGTCCTGGAATGCAATAAAAACAACTTGTACTAAAATGTGGGAGATAATTATCAATTTATTTTTATGTTCAAACTGATATTAACCTGGAAAAAAATTATACAACTGCTTGTTGCATTCTTACTGAGTTTGACTAATTACATGTATATATTGAGCAAGAGTAATTACAAAACTTTTTTTCTGTTTTTCAGGTTCAAGGTTATCCACAGTGGTCAAACGTTTAGTTTGACCATGACCCGGCAATATACACATATAGACTTTTTGATGATTATAGTGCTGGTGATATGGAAATTTTGATGTAATAAATGAATGTGAGGAAGTTTGTGACTACATTTTGTCCAAGTAAAAGTTTTGGGCCATGTGTGTCAATTGACTCTTCCTTTTTTGTCAGCTGACAGATAAAAATTCACGTGTGTCATGAATTCAAATGTCCATAACTTATTTATCTTTTTACCTAGACAAAAGAAACATACATCATTGAATTTGTCTTTAAAAACCCTTTCTTTTGATATACAACAATGTACAATTTTTTTTTTAAATTGTAAGATCTTTTGTCCTCGCAAACTATTGTGTTTGTCTCAGCTTGAAAATTACATGACTGTCATTCATCCACATTCCAATGCACGCATAGTCTCTTCAAATTTAAAGCCGTTAATAATAGACTTAATGTCAAAGCTAGGAAGAAGCTGATTGGCGCGGGCTGATTTCATCCAATGGCTCGCAGATTATTTATTTAGCTACTTCTCTCTTAAGGCCGGTTTTCACGGTGATACAAGTTGTAGTTACCTACCTGTTCACACGGTAAAGATGTTTATATTCAATTCTTTGTTATGCATACAAATAAAACGCCCTCATACTGTTCGATTCAATCGACGTGGAAGCATGGGAAGAGGAAGAATCTGTTATTTTAAATTGTATCATCATCATCATCATGTCTGCATTACATTTGAAACAGTAAAGAAGGGTAAGACCTTGGGTAAGGCGGTGGATTGGGAGGAGAGACAACCTTGGCGCATACCATCCACTCATTGCAGAGCTTAGGAATGAAGACCCATCGTTTTTAAAGAATTTCCTGCGAATGGATACTGCAGATTTTAAAGAGCTTCTCCAGTCTGTCTCGCCACTGTTACAGAGGAAAATTACTCTCATGAAAAATGAAATTTCTCCTGCAGAGAGACTTGCTCTAACGCTGCTTTTTTCTGGCCACTGGTTAAATGAATTGCATTTATTGAATCGCTTGCATACATGCATGCTTATATATCTCATCATTGGGTTGGATTAACCAACTCTTTTCAAACAACTTAATCATATTTGTTTCAGGCGATAGCTATCGATCTCTTGAGTATCTTTATCGTATTCAAATATCAACAGCCTCTCAGATAAGACCAGAAGCACGTAATGCAATACATAACGACTTGAGAGAAATTACTTGAAGATAATACGACATTCTTACACAAATTACCTGCAAGAATCTACATTCTTCTAGAAAGGAATTTAAATTATACTTCAAATTAGTCTATCAACTTGATGTTAGTGTGCGTCAACAGTCTATTTTATGTTTAAAATTATTTTAGTAAATGTATATGAGTTTATAATCTTTATGTCACATGTTAAATCAGAAGTCTCTGACGAGCTGTACTATTTTATACTTATAACAGAGGAAAAGAAAAGTAGCATTTGCACTGGAAACTATGCAATAGCAAATAGAATAATGGTTATTGGTTTAATATCTTTTTGTGGCCAGATTTATTGCAATTAAACTAAACTGTAGGAGGCTGTGCTCGATATGCAATTCGCCTTTTGCCCCAATTTCGACTTTTTTTTTCAGTAGTTGCAAAAAAAAAAATATAAGTGGCAAAATTTTGTTTTTCAATAAATTCTTTGTGAAAATTTCAATTTTCATGTGTTTAGACTTTGTTATTTCAGTCATTACACTTGCAACAGGAATTTCGCGTCGCTTTATTGCACACAGAGTTCAGGTTGACTAGTTAAGACAAAAGCATGAGTAGCCCCGGTAAATAATCAATAACAGTGTTGTATATAGGATAGGTGCCGTGGTAAATTATTTGACAATTGAAGTCTCACTCATTAGAATGACCATCTCGATATTTATGTCAGGTTCTAATGTAAAAACGTGGCTTATTAAAGAGCTAAATCCACGAACGGCCTAGATCGGCCTATTTTCTCAGGAAAATTAAACTAAATTGAAGAAGAAAAATCACAATAAAAATATTACCCATAAGTATCGAACTTAAAAGGTGTATGTTGATTTTTTATTTAATGACCTCATATTTGTATGGTAAACGTCGAAACACGTGCACTTTGATCCTTTTTATCAAATTTCACCTTTATTTTCGTCTTTGGTTCAAATTTTTGCTGTGGCCACACCCTTCGAACAAAATAAAATTCATGCCATTAAATAATAAAAAATGAATGCATAAAGCATATTTTTATTTTGTTCGAGAGGTGTGGCCACATCGAAAATTTTACTTTTTCTTCATCGTCTTGCTTCGCAGCGCCGACCACCATAAAAGAATGTATGGGGTTTATCCTACATTTATAGAAGAGAAGCTGATTTATACTGCTGATGTATTTTTTTTTTAAAGTTTACAAATGCAAATATCTTATTTAGGAATTTGTTATTTCATGATGTAATTAAAAATAAAAACGAAAAACTGTCTCTTAACTTGACCGCATGCAGTAATGTCATACAAGTATCGACTTTTGGTACTTATGTACCATCGGTGTTGACCCAATTTACTCGGCACAATGAAAAGTTTATTAATAAAAAGTTTTATAAATGATAAGCACTAATGTGTGAGGGTGTGTGTGTTTTGATGTATTTCCTCCCCCAAGCTCCTTGTCGCTATGGTCACTATGTAATCAGAGGGAAATAACTTGAAAAGAACATGATCATTTTATTAAAATCGGTAAAAGTTTTCGAGAATTCCATCCTGAGTGTCCAAATGACTTAGAAGATTCAGATATACAACGGATGCAACTACATGTACCAGAACGTATGTATGAATTGAAATTGAGATAATTTTTGCCACATTACAAACATATCCCATATCGTAGAGTACCATATGACGTCTGCATCAACAAACATCACACACGTCATAATTATAATAATTGTTAAACAAACCCTACTGATATACTATTTGTTAATATAACCACTGGTATTTTGAAGGAGACAATTAATTATTTTAAATAAAACATTCTCAAATCCCAGACATCACTACACAGGGTTTTTTTTAGGGGTCGTAGGGGGCTTGTAATAGGCCCCATTCCCAATGGTAAAAAGTGTGTGTTTTTCCCAATTTCATCAAAGAAAATTCCCAAAAGATGATTTGAAGTATGACATTAAAGTCAAATAATTCTAAATATTATAGAAAGAATAGCAATTACAAGTTAAACTGATTTTCAATAAGATTTATTGAATGTAAATAAGTCAATTAATGCCTTGCAAGTAAGGAAATGGTTCTTATTTGAATTTTTTCTAGAAAAATGTGAATTATGATATTTTTCCCAATTTTAACTAAATGTCGCTAATTTTTCCCAAATGGAAAGGCCCACGCCCTTGATTTAAAGACCTAAAAAAAACCTGCTACACATGTCACGAAGCATTCAACATAGGAAATTCGAATTGACAAATCAGTATTGAACATAAGAAATCAATGTTACAAGTGCTATCGTTTTTGTGATCGTAAATTAAAGCAAAGTATAAATGGAAAACTTACTATCAAGTTAGGAAATCTGACAACCTCATAGTAACATGGTATTATGTGATTACGATGACCAGATCGACTGCATGACCTAGCCTGGCCTGCACGAAGAAAACAAAAAATACAAAGGGAGCTTACTGGACTTTTCTTTCTTTATTGAGTTACTTCTCTTTCATATAGCAGGACTCATCGAGATAGAGAGAAAGCAATTACACTTTATGCATATGTTTTATAGTAAAATATAACTATTCCATTCCAAGCAAGCTTTAAAGATGGAATACTGTAGAATTAACCTCAATATATATTTGTGGGGAAAAAAATTGTTTTAAGAATTCCAGTTTTATTTATCAAATCATGCAATGTTTTAATCCAAGATCACAAAAATATAAAATTACAATATCACTTGCAACATCAAGCCATTATGATGATGTTCATTAGGATTGGATACGGAGATTAAAAAAATAGAAATAAGCGCATATTACATAGGCCTACATGTTTATGCATTTTCCCCCATAAAATGTTGATACACTGCAACGCTGTTTTCAACTGAGGAAAAAGGCCATAACCAAACATTTTCATAATTTCAGGGACAACACATCAATACACCCCCCCCCCCCCCCTGGCTATTATATTACATCAGTGTTAGTTCTAATATAACTGTTTTCAAAAATAGTTTAAGTACCTTCTTTATGGCATGATATTTTCAATAGCAATGGAGTATGCCCCCCCCCCCAAAAAAAACCTTTTATCAGACACCTATAGCGATGTTTTTAAAAGAAGCCAGAAAAGGGGGGGGTGTAATTGAATAATTGAATAACTGTCAACAATATATAGTCTGAAAATACTTTGAACAAAAAAAAAAAATAACTGAAAATATCCAAAACTTCAAAAACCTATTTCAGGAGAAGAAAAAGAGCGTCCAAATGTCACTAATTTTTCATCAGAAAATTATTAGAATGATGTGGAAGGCTTTGATAGTTCTACAACAAAACAGTAAGTGATGGGGGGGGGGGGGGGTAGCAGCTTATTAATAATAATTTGAATTTCAATACAAAAATAAAGGAAAGGGAATTATCTATAATCAGGAGTCTTATAGATTAAAATGCTCACCTGTGTTTGACCCTGTTGTCCTAGAGATTTCTCCTTCTATAAAATAAGTGGACTTCGTTGAAAAGGTTTTTCATTGTAGCGTATATAAATTTTCCATGTGCATGACTTTCGTAAAGCTATGGACAACCATCGAAAACGCCTTGACACTTACGAATCGAACGACATGAAAAAAAAACTGTTTTTTGCCAGTGGATGTAAATATGCCTCATGATGGTTCCGATTTTATTATATAATACATCAAAGATTCCATCTAACTTCGATGAAGAATACAGATAGCGCGGACTGCGATGAACTTACAAAGTAATAAAACATGCATACCCGCATTTTGCGGGGCGCGCCGCATGGCGCTGCGCACCATTATTTCATTGCGCCATTTTTCGACAGTATGTGCATATGGCGCGGCCCCTTCCCAGGCCCTGGCATCTTGGGTTTTCGGAGTAGGTCGACTGAAAAGTTTGTAACCGTGAACTACTTTTGAAAATTGATGGCTGTAATTATTTCGGGTACTAGTTGGCTTAGAATGATTAAACTTTGTCAGTTGATGCATCTTGGGTCCTTGGAGTACGACAACTGAAAAGTAGGTCACCGTGACCTACTTTTGAAATTTTATGGCTGTATTTAATATTCCGGGTACTATTTGGCTTAGAATCATCAAAATTTGTCAGTTGATGCATATTGGGTCTTCGGAGTAGGTGGATTGAAAAGTAGGTCACAGTGACCTACTTTCAATTTATATAACTATAAATATTTTTTGTTTACTAATAGGCAAAGAATCATCAAACTTTGTCAGTTGATGCATCTTGGGTCTTCGGAGTAGGTCGACTGAAAAGAAGGGAACCGTGACCTACTTTTGAAAATTTATGGCTTTAATTAAATATTTCGGGTACTAGTTGGCTTACAATCATCAAACTTTGTCAGTTGATGCATCTTGGGTCCGCAGAGTTAGTCAACTGAAAAGGAAGTCACGGTGACCTTTTTTTTGAAATTTTATGGCTTTATTTAAATAGATCAGGTACTTATTGGCTTAGAATCATCAAACTTTGACAGTTGATGCATCTTGGGTTCTCAAAGTATGTCATCTGAAAAGTAGGTCACTGTGACCTTCTTTTGAAATTTTATGGTTATAATTTTAGAAATATTTTAAGTCTTAATTGGCTTAGAGTCATAAAACCTAGTTGATGCATCTTGGGTCCTCAGAGAATGACTAGTGATAAGTAGGTCACCCTGACCAACTCTCAGGTACTAATTTGCTTAGAATTGTCTTGGGTTCTCAGAGTGTTTCATCTAAAATGTAGGTCATGATGACCTATCTTTGGAATTTCACGGGTTTATCTAAATATACAGGATAATTAGAGGCTTCAAATAAAAGTGATACGTTGTACAGTTAATCAGAAGAGCGATTCAAGGCCCTTGGGCCTCTTGTTTGTCGAACTTGTGATAAGTATCACAAACTTTGTCGCAAATTCTGGATAACATAGAGTTTTCTTTTTATATCTGAATAAAGCTTCATATTGCAATTGAATAGGTGATGAAAAGTCAGCGAAGAAGATGGATTGATTGATTGAATATTGTCTCACGTCCCGTTCGAGAATTCTTCACTTACAGAGACGTCACCATACACCGGTGAAAGGCTTCAAATTTAGACTTTTACTCAGTTGTTTTTAAGGTCTCATCCGAAAGACCCGCAACTTTCACTTCAAAGTGCCTAGCACTTGGCGAAGGAACAGTTGCTACCTATTTTTATCGACTTAGGTCAGTCGCGGCCTTGATTCGAACTCACGACCTTCCTTTGACGAGCGCTCTACCGACTGAGCTACCGTGACGGTCAGCGAACATGTTCATGGTGAAAGTGTTTAGAGCTAAAATGACTGCATTTTCTTACCACAAACTGTCCAATAAAAAGACTAAACACCAATTCCAAAATATGTTACGCAATGTCAGAAAAACAAGAAAAAGAAAACAAAGAGGCCCAAGGGCCTTAACGGTCACCTGAGTATAATACAACAATTTAGAAGTTAAATACACTGATAGATGAAGCCCTAAAGCAAGAGAAGTAGGAAGATCAGGATCAACAAAATAATTAGTCTAGTATTCAGTATCAACTCATAAATTAAGTTCTAATCTGTCCCCCACTTAACACTATCACCATGCAGACTATTAACAAACTATTAGTGCTTCTGTACTATTTTTAAACCCATATTAAGACCTCTAGCATTGACCTCTCTTATGGTCTTTGAAGAACTTTTAATAAGATAAGTTATTTTTGTCTCATTTTTATTTATCTTTTACTTACAGGTCTACCTGATTATTAAAACTAAGAAAGTACTTTTTGAATTATACGATAAACATTCTTGCATAATTATCTTATTCTATTAACCTTTCAAATACAATATTTACAGTGATTAATTATCAAAGGTGAAAGGAAAAGGGAAATAACTTCTCTCAGTAGAATACAAATTAATAGAGCCCTGCCCAGGACCAGAATGTTTAGAAGAATGGTCCAGATGTTTAACAAGAGGCCCAAGGGCCTTAACGGTCACCTGAGTATAATACAACAATTTCGAAGTTAAATACACTGATAGATGAAGCAATGTGCCCTAAAGCAAGAGAAGTAGGAAGATCAGGATCAACAAAATAATTAGTCTAGTATTCAGTATCAACTCATAAATTAAGTTCTAATCTGTCCCCCACTTAACACTATCACCATGCAGACTATTAACAAACTATTAGTGCTTCTGTACTATTTTTAAACCCATATTAAGACCTCTAGCATTGACCTCTCTTATGGTCTTTGAAGAACTTTTAATAAGATAAGTTATTTTTGTCTCATTTTTATTTATCTTTTACTTACAGGTCTACCTGATTATTAAAACTAAGAAAGTACTTTTTGAATTATACGATAAACATTCTTGCATAATTATCTTATTCTATTAACCTTTCAAATACAATATTTACAGTGATTAATTATCAAAGGTGAAAGGAAAAGGGAAATAACTTCTCTCAGTAGAATACAAATTAATAGAGCCCTGCCCAGGACCAGAATGTTTAGAAGAATGGTCCAGATGTTTAACAAGAGGCCCAAGGGCCTTAACGGTCACCTGAGTATAATACAACAATTTCGAAGTTAAATACACTGATAGATGAAGCAATGTGCCCTAAAGCAAGAGAAGTAGGAAGATCAGGATCAACAACATAATAAGTCTAGTATTCAGTATCAACTCATAAATTAAGTTCTAATCTGTCCCCCACTTAACACTATCACCATGCAGACTATTGACAAACTATTAGTGCTTCTGTACTATTTTTAAACCCATATTAAGACCTCAAACATTGACCTCTCTTATGGTCTTTGAAGAACTTTTAATAAGATAAGTTATTTTTGTCTCATTTTTATTTATCTATTACTTACAGGTCTACCTGATTATTAAAACTAAGAAAGTACTTTTTGAATTATACGATAAACATTCTTGCATAATTATCTTATTCTATTAACCTTTCAAATACATTATTTACAGTGATTAATTATCAAAGGTGAATGGAAAAGGGGAATAACTTCTCTCAGTAGAATACAAATTAATGGAGCCCTGCACAGGACCAGAATGCTTAGACGAATGGTCCAGATGTTTAAAAATCTGGTAGAAATACACTTATTCATATCATTTAAACTTTTACTCAGTTTGCTTCCGATATGCCCAGAAGCAGAGAAGAATTTCACAGGTACAATGCATTTTCACTACAGATTCAACAGAGCCTTACCATAACACCAGAACCCAAGACCAAGGGTCAAGAAATTTACAAATTTAGAAGAGTTACCCTCATCATCATAACTATGGACTTCAAAGAATTAACACTTTTCCACTATATTATCAAAAGCCCCCCCCCCCCCCTTCGTTATGCCAGAACCCCTGACCCTAGGACCACAAGATTTAAAAATTCTGTTCAAAGCTCCCATTTTCATCATAGCTAAGCAATTTATTTATCAACTCAACACTAAGGAGCAGACAGGATTAATTAATGATTAATTAATAGAATTAATGCTTTTTCACTATATAATCAATAGAGCTCCCCCCCCCCCCTCCTCAAGAACCCCCCAAAACTGAGACCATATATTTAAAAATTTTGGAAGAGGCATCCTTGTCTATCATAATCATGCACTTAGTTTGTTTAAATAGTCTCCAGTAGCAGAGAAGAAGATTTTCAAAGAATCAATGCATTTTCACTATATAATCAATAGAGCCCCACCCTAACACCAGAACCCCTGACCCTGGGGCAGTGAATTTCACAGTTTTTGAAAAGGCATCCTTATGCATCATAACCATGCACTTAGTTTGTTGAAATAGTCTCCAGTAGCAGAGAAGAAGATTTTCAAAGAATCAATCCATTTTCACTATATAATCAATAGAGCCCCGCCCTAACACCAGAAACCCTGACCCTGGGGCCATGAATTTCACAATTTTGGAAGAGGCACTCTTGCTCATAACTATGTAATTAGTAACTTTATTTAATACCCAGGAGCAGAGAAGAAGATTTTCAAAGAATTAATGCATTTTCACTATATAATCTATAGAGCCCCGCCCTAACACCAGAGACCCTGACCCCGGGGCCATGAATTTCACAATTTTGGAAGAGGCACTCTTGCTCATTATAAATATGGACTTAGTTCTTTTATTTAATACCCAGGAGCAGAGAAGAAGATTTTCAAAGAATTAATGCATTTTCACTATATAATCTATAGAGCCCCGCCCTAACACCAGAACCCCTGACCCTGGGGCCATGAATTTCACAATTTTGGTAGAGGACTCAATGCTTATTACAATGATGCCAACAGTTTGACTGCTTGATGTCCAGGAGTAAAGAAGAAGATTTTTAAAGATTGCATTATTTTTGGTGGTTTTAGCCCCACCCCTCAGGCCCCAGGGGGGCAGGGACCATGAAATTCACAATTTTTGTTCCCCTTTACCCATAGATGCTGTATACCAAATTTGGTTGAAATTGGTTGAGCGGTTCTAGAGAAGAAGTTAAAAATGTTCAAAAGTTAACGCACGACGACGGACAAAAACAGATAGCAATAGGTCACCTGAGTGACTCAGGTAACCTAACAAGAGGGATATTGTTAGAAAGGTAAAACCAGCTGTATGGACACTTTCCTCCTCAAATAATTCATATAGTCTAAAGAGGAGAGGAATAAAAATGTCATTAATTGCATCATCTTTTAAAAGAGCGCAACTACTCCGCTGCCATCATTTTCCCAACGAAACTCAAAGAAAAGAAATTCTCTCTTCCCCAATGATTATAAGTGATATGAAAGAAGCGATAAATTGAACTGTGCCATTACCTGCGAGAAAGCAACTCTTCAAAAGAAAATATAACGGGTCAGTGACAGTTTGCCTGATATTGACAGTGTAGTTTACATTCCAGAGAAACACTGGAAATCCTGAGGATTGCGGATATTATAAAAACGATTAACCTTTACCAATTTGCAAGTTACCGAATAATGAATCACTTCTAAATATATATAGGGGCAAAGTAAAGACCGATCCTTCTGTCTAAAACATTCGCAGCTATGTTAAGGCTGTCCGAAGGCTGAATATGTATTAGATATATACAACATGTACTAGTTATTCTGAGCTATGTTTTGATTTCAATTTGTAATCTATGTATACATACACAATTAAGTGGTAAAGAGAGTTGAATAAGATATTATAAAAAAGCATTTTTGTGATGTGACATGTCTGGATTGATCACGTCACGGACACATATATTTTCCTAAATGTTGCACAAAAATCGCGTCGGCACAAGTGAAAAACAAAATTATTGTGAAACAGCTTGTTACATAAATCAATTAAACATATTCCTGGGTATATATAATGTGCTGGGGGCAAGTCTAAATTTTATTTCTTCAGAAAATATTTCACGATAAATTCAACTTTCCCACATACTAAGGGGTCATTTTCCACTCTTCATCGCAATTTATACAAAATGGGATAAATTACATACAATCCCCCAGCAAAATTCAGTTAGAGGACATATTTCTCTAGTAGATTCACACAAAATATCTTTAATTAATTCTTATTACTCACTTGTGCCAGTTGAATGTATACAAGATTTGTAAATTCTAACTCTGTCTACGGATATGTAGGGGGGAACATTTCAGATTCTTTTTTTTTTGTAATTGTTTGAATACGTATATGTTAGACAAGAAAAAGGAATAACGATATTACACTGCAAATATTCACCATCATAACAGTCTTAAAACAACAATCCAGACACATGAATTCAACATCAACATAAAAAAAATTCTACATGTGATGTGAAAGGAATGTAAAAGTTATGACACTTTCCCCGTCATATCTGCTCAAATTTTCAGTGACTTGACGTCATATGCCATTATGACGTCATATCTAGGTAGTTGAGAGAAGTTACTGCGACTGGTACACTGTGACATTCTTCAGACAACCTTATCCTAGCCGCGTTCAAGAAATGTTGCATTTGTATACAGCAATAATTGCATTGGAAAAAATGCCCTTTGTGGTGGAACGGTATGTTAGATTGAGAATGGAAAAATCACGTTATATAAGATTTGGAAATGATGAAAGTGTTCATATACCACAACATGAAAATTCAGAAATTAAGAGTCGTAAGAAGGAGGTATACGAGCAAGTCTTACGAAAACTTTATGGAATTGTAGGCATTTGGAACTGTTAGTTAGTTACAAGATCAAGCACTGATTTATTATTGATCAAT
>NW_026889755.1:9822500-9902500 GCF_033153115.1 Saccostrea echinata | reverse complement strand
GACATTTTTAAAAAAGCTTTTCAGGAACCACTGTGTCAGAAAAGTTGAAACTTATGTTAATGCTTCATTATAAAGTGTAGATTCAGTTTTATTCAGATTATGTCCCGGGGGAAGAGTGTGGCTACAAAAGGTGACCAAAGTTTTTCATAGAATATTTAGAAAAAAATCTTTTTTTTTCAAGAAGTATTGGGTCAGGAAGATGATTCTTATGTGAAAGCTTTGTTACATGGCGTACGTTTAATTTTTAGGTGCTGGTACGAAAAAGATCCCTCATTGCTCAATGACCCTGAGTGCCAAGTACAGGTCTAAATTTGCAGCCCTCCACCGGCAAGTGGTAACGTTTACATATGAATGAAAAATTCTCGAGATGGACATTATAACAACAAACGAACAAACAAACAAACAAAAATCAATTTTGTTCAAATCATGACACCAAGGGTACGGTGGGGCCACTATGGGTGATAAATTTGAAAGTTTCACATAGGAATATATACTAAAAATCTTTAAAAACCTTCTCAAAAACCAAAAGATGTCGCATTCCCTCCGGCTCCGTTTTTTATTTTATTTTTTTTTTTTATTTTTTTTATTTTATTTTTTTTTGCTGCTTTGGTAAATTCTGTTTGTTTAACTTGTATATGCTCTCAATTTAGTCCACATGTAAAATTTTATATTTAAATAATAAATTAAACTTGACATATACAGTAACACACCTTTAAATACAAATGACTTTTTAATTTTTTTTTTGGCTTGTCAAAAAAATTCTGAACCGCCCGCACCCCTCCGTTCGGACATTTCTGGATCCACCACTGAGAACAGCAGTAGGCCCGTGATTAGTGATGTTTATGTCAGGGTTGGCAAAAAACTGGGAAATACTTGTATTTCCCAGGACGGTGGGAAATACTGGTATTTACCGGGAATTACTGGTATTTACCGGGAAATACTGGGAAATAAGAAATAGCTACATATTTCATTCATATTGACATGTAGTACACCTTATTGGCTAAGATATCTCCTGGTATCACTTTCCATGATTTAAAAAATTTTGGTTTCCAAGTAATTAATTTTATAAAATCATAGCACAGTATACTTATTTACCAGTCATGAGTGTCATTTGTTTCATGCTTGAGTCAGATGTAGTCAGTAAAGGTCCATGAAATTAACCCAAAGATCCCAATTGTTGTTTTATCTAAGAACATTCTGAAATGTAGAGTATGGTATAAATATCAAACCTAAGACATGTAAGAAGAAGCCTTTCAGTTCTACTCAAGGTAATTATCTCTTAAAACATGAGCACAAAACTGTCCTGAGCAATTTGTTAAAACAACATGATTGTTTGTAATAACTATAGTGTTTATAGAAGGTTTAAAACAAGTTGGTTTTTTTCATGGATTTATAATTAATAAATTTAATAATTTTACAAAACTGAAAAGAAACTTAAATTGGAAAACTTCAGTTTTATACAGCCAGGGAAATGTTTCAGAATGCTTATATGGGTACTATGGGACCTGGAGTAGTGATACATTCTAAATATGTTCAATTGCAATTTGAGACATATTCCATATTATTCATCTTTTGTTTTTATGTTTATTTTATTTTTGAATTTTGCATAAGATTGAATGAACTAATGAAATAAAAAACTTTAGATTTGTATTTCCCAGTATTTCCCACTTTAGAGAAATTTGTAGTATTTCCCGGGACGGGAAATACCGGTATTTACCAGTGGTAATTCCCACCACTGGTATTTCCCGGCCAACCCTGGTTTATGTGGAAGCATACTGAGGCAGCGCTGATTCAAGGATCTTCAATGCAAATCAAACGGGGTCTAGAGTGGGGACACAATGGGCGATTAAAGTTTTACATAGGAATATACCAGACATTTTTTTTTTAAATATCTTCTCAAAAACAGCAAAGCAATGATTAGTCATATTTATACGCATTGAATGAATGATTGATTGATTATTGTTTAACGCCTAGTCGGCAATATTTCAACCATATTTCGGGGATTAAGTGTATATGACCATTTTTGAATTTTTGGAATCTCTGGCCATATTTGAAGCATTGCCGAGCATTGTCATGCGACATGTTCTGATGGGCGACAATATGCGCAGTGAGGGTATGTATACACGTTGTCGCCGACGACGATATGAACAGGACGACAAAATGTACCGTCACAATCACGCTGCATGAAATAGCATACGAGACACGTCAGAGTGATTGAAACACCAATTAATTCACAAAACTACCAAAAAGCAACAAAAGAAATCTGTAAGTAACAATATCTGTGGGGCGACAATATGTACAGTGAGGGTGAGGCACATTATGTCGCCGGCGACAATATGTACATGTGTAACTTTTCAGCCGGCGACAATATATACCGATGAACGACAATATGTGCAATGAGGGTAGGTACATATTGTCGCCGACGACAATATGTACAAAACGACAATATGTACCGTCACACACCTTCTGTGGTCTGTTCTTTTCAAGAGTCATCTGCCATTGCTTAAATTTTCTAAGCCTTTCTCTATAAAAATTCATATACATTTCTGTTAAAAATGTTTCAAGAAAAATATAAATTGAAGTTGCTTCTGGCACATGGCTTACCCTTTCTCCATTCGCCCTGTTCCTCCTCTGTATCTTGGAGGTCTTCAGGGTTAGGGTTAGGGTCACTTTCTGGATTACTATAAAATGTAGAAATTTATTAATGTATCATACTTTATCATTCTATAAAACAATAAAAAGATTATGTAATGGCAAATACTCACCGACTTTCAAGTTTCTTGGCTTTAACCACTACCTGGTGTAGCTCCCCCCCCCCCCCCCTAACCCGCTCATGAGCATATATAAGGTGGCTGTCAAGCCTCTTCACAACTGCCCCACAGCCAGGCATGGGGCACTGCTTAAGTTTAAAATATAACATAAAATACAAGAGGTATTGACATTTTGTTTTGAAACCAATGCCCAAATGCCTATAGTGCCTAAGACTGTACTTTTCATAAATACACATAATTTTTTGCTGCAAAATACATATTAACTATGTTTTTAAGTAAATTTCAATGCTGTCTGCTAGCACGTGTTTACCTCTTGAATCCAAAGGAAATGAAAGAAAACTAACACAGAGAAAAGGAAACAAGTAAATGTGAAAAATCCGGAATAGTTTTATTTCTTTTATTTTAATGAAAATGATGAATAAAAACAGCAAAGCTTTTGCTTCTTTGCAGGATAACGAGAGCTGAATAACCAAATTGTAAGTTACCACCTGTACAGCGCATGTGCATGCTGATTCATGATTAAGTTACATTTTACACTTTCTAACCCCGGGGTTAGAAAGTGTAAATTGTAACTTAATTGTTTTTTCTATAATGTTAATACTCTATAATACTTTCATTGCCATAAAGTAGACAAGATTGATAGTAGAAGGTTAAGGTCAAAGTTCAAGGTCACAGGGATCAATTATATATAAATAGGGCAATCGAGACAAGTTGAAAACACTAAAGGCATTCATTTTTTGTCGCGACTTGAGAATTCGATAAACCAAGTGTTGCAAACAATTTAAAACTTGATGTATTTTGTACGTACAATTAGAAACATGTTATTTTGTGTTTATTCTGCACATATTCCTTATCTTAGGTTTCAAACAGTCTGTCATTTCATATACATTCTATTACAACGTAATATATGGGATATGTTGAACAAAGTATGACTTTATATGCTTTATTTTTCATTATAATGGCAAGTTATATCATTACAAAGTGTTTCTAAGCTTAAAAACATAATAATCTGCAAAAATTATAACAATTGTTCTAACCCCGGGGGTTAGAAAATGTAACTTAATACATAATGAGATATGCTAGATTTATTTTTAGAGAAAGATAGTATTTTGAGGCATAATATTATTCAAAATATTTCAATTATACATATGATTTCAATTAAAAATTTAATTTCTGTAATTAAAAACATGAGAAAATAGTCTGAATAAATGTGTAAAAAGTAACCTAATAGGTTCAGATCTCAGCTATAAATCAAGATATAACGCTAAAACACAGAGGGTTAGGAAGCTCAAAACAGAGTAAATTCGGGCTAAACTAATCAATAAAATCAAAGAGATCGATAATTTGGGGTTAAAAATAATTAAGTTACATTTGAAATGATTAAGTTACATTTTACACTTAATTAAGTTACATTTTACACTTGGTCTTGATTAAGTTACAAAAAGTGTAAAATTAAGTTACATTTTACACCTAGACTAGAAACCAACACACGGCCCAACTGACAAAGAGACCAGTTGTGCATTAAAAAAACGCCCTCTTGGAACACAGATTTACCTTCCAATAAACACACGACATTTTTATTAAGGTAAATTTTAGGACACAAAGTATGAATGGTGCCAAGCAAATGTTTGAAACTCTCATTAAAAACAAAAATATGTTGGGTTTCTTTGTATATAATAAGATACAAAATATTACGCTGAACGAAGTAAGGTTAATCAGTTTCTGTTTCAGGAATAAATATTCCCATGCCCTGACATAATTCCTGGGTTTGAATTTCTTTAGGGGTCGCACCTTAGACCTTAAGCGAACAGGTGATAATACTCGTGGCTGTTCCTCTGCATTTAAGTCCTTTGTCATTTCTATAATTGGAGTTAAAGAAGGTGGAGATATACAAATGATGAAAATAGGCTTGGGTGAGATAACCTGACTTTTTCTGTAGTTTAAGATCCTTTCTTTCGGAGATCGCTGTAGTGGAAATGAGCTGTAAGGTCGCTGTATCGAACGCTGGCAGAACAGGGGTTCCGTGTTCACATGTAGAAGTTTTCTTTGCTGTGTTCGCTTTTTTCAAATTCCCAGTCTGTTTGCAGGTGTCTATTTCGCTATTGATTCTTATTCCTCCTATCAGCGCAAGTTAAATATCTCTGTGTATTTCACAAAGTCATAAAGGTCTAGTTTCCCTTTTTTCCTTTGTTCATGCTGAAAAATATTGACTTTTATGAAAGACTTGATACATTCGTTTCCATGTTGTGTATATGGTTTTGGAGGATATACGAGGTCACTTATTATTCCAACTTCCGCACTCATACAAATTTTCTAAGTTCACGTATATGATCCAAAAAATATTGTCAGAAATCTGACATGAATTTCACTCTTACTTTATTATTACTCAAATAAGTTTCAATCAAATAATCGACCAGTTTCTCAATTTCGATGTCCTTCTGTATGCCTCTCAAATATATCTTGCACTTGTCTTGATAGATTTCTTCCAATTCTTTTCTTCTTTCTATATTGTCAGTCATGGATATCATAAAGTTAATGTAGGCTAGTTAGAAGGAGAACCTTAAATGCATTTCACAGATTTCCTTTACGGCTGTTCCAAATACCCTTTTTTTTAATTTAGAGAGTTTTTTTTAATAAAGACGATTGACTAAATTAATTGGTTGTTGTTTTACGTCCCGTGTCCCGTTCGAGAATTTTTTTCACGCATATAGAGATGTCATGATCACCTAATACAGGTGAAGGGCTTCAAAATTTGATCTTTACTCAGCACTCAGGTCCATTGAGCAGTGAGGGATCTTTATCAAATCAACGCCTGTCGTGACACGGGGCTTCGGTTTTTAGATCTCACAGAGGAAAATAATTTCACCTTATTATTAGCTTTTCGGGATATCCGCCCTTAAGCAAGGAGTAATAACGCTTAAAATCATAGTATCAACACGAAGCTTAAAATAAAAATCTTTTCATGCAAAAATGCTCATTTCATACATCTTAATCTGATTAAAAGTTTTTTTGAAGTCTTAGAAAAGGTTTTTAAAAAGTTGACATTTGTGGCGTTAACAAAAAATATATACAGTTTTAGAGAAATTCACTTTTCTTGAATGAAGCCTTTGATTTTAATGCATATTTGGATGTTATTAAATTTGAAGTGATCTGTGATGTCTCCCAATGATAGCTGAAGCTTTTTTACTACACTATTTATTATATGCTGATTTAAGTAAACGAAAGAACCATAATGCCGAAAAAGTATAAGAACATGCAATTTGCTCTCAATGCCTGGATACATATTGTTTTCTATCCTTAAATATATTTGTTGATCCATTTTCATTTAGGAAATGCAAAGCTAGTACTTCCAGTCACGTTTGTAAAATATATATTTGAGATTTGATAACATCCTATACGATATGATAAACTTTAATCATTAATTTTTATGAAATAGTGTAGGTAAATATATATTACATGTGAATTTAGAGACATTTTTGTAATCATTTTCAATTACTTACCTGCTGATTTTATAAATCTGACGCTACTCCCTGAGAAGCATTTGATTTGATAGATCCTTGATCAATGTATACAGAGAAAGCCTGGTGTTTGTGTTCTGGCAGTAATACCCCTTTTTCGATATATTGGTTAACCCAGATTTCTTGCTTGGAACGCAAGGGAATTGTTGTCCCCAACGGTATACCCCCTGATAATTGCAGTAGTGTAACGCTGTTAGCATCAACTGATCTGTCAACTATAGACTCGCCACCAAAAATTTTATTCAAAGTAAGGCGGAAACTTTTATTGTTGGGCTGCATCTAAATCATTGTTTGTATTCACTGCTGTGCCAGATGAACCACTCCCTGAAGACGCTGCTCCTGCACGTCCGAGTCTGGGCCCAGGAGATATAGGAATCTCTCTGGTTTCTCTTGCAGTCATTTGGCCTTGCTTTTTCAAAATGGCTTCAGATAGTCTGTCATATTCAATTGCGGGTTGCAATGCATCATTTTGCAAATTTTGTCTCCTCTGCCTCTTGGAAATTCGCACACTATTCACAGGCTATTGCCTTTTCTTGGGTGGCATTGGTGAAATTGAGAAATATTATGAAAAGCTTTCTTGTTTTGTTTTTTTTTTTTTTCAATAAAATTTAACTAACATCACCACTCAAGTCATAATACTTCTAATTTCACAAGTCCAAAATTTAACTGTAGATCTAACATAAAATGCAAAAAAAAAAATGAAAACAAAATTGTCTCTATATTCATATGGAACCATACTAAGTTCAATTTGATTGGCCATTTCCTAACGGAAGACGGTTAAAGGTCTCACATAAAAGGCTCGCAACTTCAAATCTCTAAAAGCGTGAAGAAGGAACAGTTCCTGCCTATTTTTTTTTTTCCGACTAAGGTCCGTTGCGATCGGACTTTGAACCCGCACCCTTCCTATCACAGATCGAGTGTTCTATCGCCTGAGGTATAAATCGTGTCGCAGTAGGTGCTGGCACGAAAAGATCTTTCACTGCTTAATGGCTCAAAATTAACTCTTTACCTTGCACATACGCTATAGGCAGCCTGCTGCTTAGGCTGACTACTAGCATCTGTTTACTAGCTCACTACCAGAGATAATTTCCAGCTGTGATGGAATGAAGACACAATGTAGCAGTGGGCACATTTATTGCTCATTATTTCATTATCTATGTAAATTTGATAACAACATGTATAACAAAAAATATTCTTCACATCTTTATCTTACATCTGGTATAATTTTTATGACATTATTTATCCATTTATGAATTTAATTTGAATAAAGTTTCTGCAAATTTGATAAAAAAAAATTACAACTTCTGGTAGAATTTTTTTTACATTGTTTCACAATTTTCTCCAGTTTTTAGGTGTTTTTACATGATATTTCTCAAAACATCCATTGTCAATGCACAAGAAAACTTTACACTGTTTACATTGAATGTTCTCTTCATGGCGCCGCTTTTTCTGCATTGCGTTGCTTGCACTTTCCCCTCTTTGTATGTTTCACGGGCCAATGTACAACACCTTCTTCATCTATGTTGGAGCGTGCCTTCCTCTTCCTTGATCCACGAAAGGTTCCAATGAGCTGTCTACTCAGCTGCATTCTAAAGTTCAGCTGAGTTCTTGTGATTTCTCGTCCACTCTTTGTCTTTATTTTGTGATTCTTTCATACATATGTACGCATTGACGACAGCCAAATCCACAAGAAACCATTGCACATAGTTTCACCATTTTTTAGATTTGCGGTAGGTGGAATACTGCATTCTCAGTTGATCCGCGCGATCTACTCCAAACATGAACTTATTATACTGCTGTATGACAACAGGGCACGGTACATCCATCCTTGAGCCATGTTTTCTTTGCACACTTATCATTTCATTGGGATCAGAGTTTGTAGACAAGTAAAACACTGTCTTCTTGTCTTTCCAGGCTGTAGCACACAATTCATTCTTTTGCATAATTTTAAAATCACCATGATTTTTAAGCTTACAGCTTTTAATTCATCCTGGCATCCCCTATTTCCACGGACAGTCCCACAGCAGTAGATATTATCCACATACAACTCTGTGAAAAGTTTCGGCGAGAAAAAGAAGTCCTCCATATAGATATGATGGCCCTTCAGGATGATTTTTCTGGTAAGATCTTTGACAACCCTAGCTGCGAGTCCTTTTTCTGTAACACCACCTTCAACAAGACCACACTGTAAAAATTGTGTTTAGGAAATAAACACTTCTATTACATGTTTAGATCTAAACGTGTATAGTATTGTGTTTAACAACTAAACACTTATGTCTTAACATGTTTTACATCTAAACGCGTTTAGAAATTAAACACGTTTTACTGTAAAGTGCAGTTATCTTCCCGGAAATGACACACATATATTTGAACGTTAATTTGAGCGGCTATGTAAACAAAGAAAACGCAACAAGCTAAGGTGATGTATCAATGAGAGTTGTGACAACCCAATTCAAGGGATAACCATGACGAAATAGTGAAATACGTGGAAGGGCATGTTGTTGCTGCAATACATTAAAGGTTTGTTTTGTTCTTCTTTGCATTAATTAACCACGATGAGCAACGTAAATAAAGTTGACTTGGGATATCTTGAATTCGTTCATAGACTTGCAGGAGAAGAAATAATATTAACTGTCATTAAAATCATCTATATTTATATCTGTGTAGTTTCACTAAAATTTGAACAATTTTGTTTTTCTAAGTAATGTAAAATATCAGTGATAGTGTACTTTTTCTAAAATCTGGCTTTCTTTCCTACAGGCACCGTACGTAGTCCAGATCGAACTCAAAATACACGTATCAGAGTACCTGGTGTCAGCTTCAAGTGGAATGATATTGTTCCATAATCAACACTTTGAAACTTCATTTGTTGAAGACTACTGTGTTAATTCGACAGTGTTTACAATTATCCTCGTGCATTCGAAATGGGTTACTTTCTGGCAGTTATTGATTGGATATAGATTATAATATGTGGTGCTTTGGGACTTGCTGAAAGTTCATAAAATTTGATATTTTGTGATTGACATGAGGAAAACTCTGCAGCCGATTCAAAATATAATGATTATAATAAATATATATATAATTATATATATACATTTTGTATTTTTAGTTTAACAATTCTTTAATAAACCCTTTTAGAAATATTCAATGAAGTTTTGATATTAAATTGTCAGCTTAATATTATTGTCTTAATAATTTTGAAGATTAAACGTTTATCTATGTGTACGTTATAAATTATGTGTCATTTTGATTGAATTGTTGAGACTAATCAAATCTATTCAGTTCTATCTCCTACATTATTTGTGTAAATTAAGTACATGTACATCGCACAGTGACCATTGCATTGTATAATTAAATACATATCCCAACGTTCAGTGCCTTAATGGAAAATAATTAATATTGGTTATTTTGACAATTATGCACATTTAAACAACATATACTTTTTGTGCCTAAATTTACGAGAGTGTTTTTTTTTCTGCAGGTACAAATTAAACTTATGATGTGTTTAGATTTTAAACACATCTGCTGTTATGTGTTTAGAATTTAAACACTTGTGATTATGTGTTTAGATATGTTTAATTTCTAAGCACACAAGTGTTTAAATTCTAAACACTTTCTAAGACATGTTTAGGAATTTTACATGTTTAGAAATTAAACATATAAAAAAGGAGGTGACAAGAAAGTGTTTAGAAAAGTGTTTGAATTGTAAACACATTTTTTACAGTGCAGTACATGTATATATCTGGAACTCATGACAATATCCATTTTGAGGGGAAGCTCTTTCCCATACCTTGATACCGACCTTTGTTGGCTTTGCGGGTAGGTACTGCTTGAATGATAGTCTACCCTTGTAGGCTATCATCCCCTCTTCAACACTTTGTTCCCGGTATGGATGATAATTTTCCAGACATTTCTGCTGAATGCTGTCCAGGATTGGCCTGACATGACACAATTTATTATGACCAGCTGTTCTACGGGGGGGGGGGGGGGGGGGGAGGACACATCATTCCAATGTAAATATTTACTTTTCTCAAACTTTGTCCTAGTCATGATTTCCGGGATTGATGGACTTCCAAAGGCCAACATCTGACTCCAAGCGAGGGTATATATGTTGGTATTTGTACCACGGAAATGTAGATATAAATTCCAAAAAAGGCTTTCAGTTCCTGAACACTAACTTTTCATACGCCCGTCTTTAGACGGAACGTATTATGTTATGGCGTTCATGTCCGTCCGTCTGTCTGTCTAGTAGCTTTTCTCGAGTCCGGCTCATAACTTTAATACTATTAGGCCTAGGATTATCAAACTTTGTCAGCTGATACTTCTTGGATAGAAGGTGTGTCGCGCACTAAAAGTAGGTCGCTCTGACCTTTAATTAAGATGCCATGGCCAAATATGGAAAAATCCTGTCCGGCTCATAACTAGAAAACTATTGGACTTAGAATCATCAAACTTGGCCAATTTATGCATCTTAGGTAGAAGGTGTGTCGCGATCTATTTCAAGGTCACTGTGACCTTTAATTTAAGTGAAATTAGATCACACAATCCCAAAAATGCAAGAGTGTTGGAGTATCCTTATTAAAAATATGTTAAATTAAGAAAATACTTATTTTTTTCATTATATACTTTACAGCAATCTATAACAAATGTAATGTTACAAGAGAAATTCCACCTCTCCCATGGGTGTAATTATCAAGCACTGGTCAAGGAGAATTTGATAACAGAAAATTGCATGTCAAATTAGAGAGAAATTAATGAGAAATTAATGAGATTAGTGTTAGGAGCTAACTGGTAGAGCATCTCTGATCAAGCAGGTGTTATCTATGTCTCTTGGGAACTGGGCAAAAAGAATCAGCCCTGTTGGATTAAATAGTTGGCTTGCCTAACTTTTAAAATGAATTTGGTGAAAAGTAATTAAAACTTATTTGATATTGTATAATAAATTAATTTGATATTGTATAATAAATTAATTTGATATTGTATAATATAATTAAATTTAATTATACTGGGGGGGGGGGGGTATTGGAATCGGCATGCCTGCTGTAAGTATGAGCTTAAAACCAGTCTGACATTAAAAAAAGTCAAGTACATGTATTTAAAAAAATGTTTTAATTATGGTAGATAGTCCCTACAAATCTAAGAGTAATGCAGGAACCTTATTAAAAATGTTACATCAAGATTACACAAGTTTTTCTGTTAGAGGATCTCTGATCAAGCAGCTCTTATCTGTATCCTTTGGGAATTAGACAGAAGAACTGCTTGTTAGTTTATAGCATATGTCATTTGATGGCCAGCCTTTTATTTTTAATTTTAATTTGATATAGATTAAGTTGTTAAGTCTAAATTGATATTGTTTAATATGCTATTTTTATTTAATTTTTTGAAAATAACAACTAATTCAGAGCATTATGTCTCACAAATCTGAAAGCTGGGGGGGGGGGGGGTGCAGATGGGCATTTGTCAAGATGTAACACAAGCATTTGAGGATCTATGATGTAATATTTGTTATAATTAATGCCTACACCACAGATGTATAAACAAATATTATGAGGAATGGAAAAATTATTGAAATCCTTGTATCAAGGTTGACATGATTTTTTTGCACTCTAAACTGTTTATGACAATTGAACAATATTTGACGGGCGTATCATGCTGTGGCGGGGCACTTTATTTCCATTTAGAATCAGGCGTTGTCTGCATGCACTTATCTGCATAATTGTTAGTTTCTTCCACGATTTTAGCGAACAAACTTTCATCAAAAAAAATTGTGAAGAAATCAAGTTCATTATTTTCCTTCTGTAACGTAAATGTGGCACCCACAGGCTCTGTAAATGCTTTGTTGACAGGTTTGCGCTAAACCGTCCTCCATGCTAGGTCCTCGTCATCGCTTTCCGATTCCGAGCTAGAATTTAAAGGAGATAGATCTGGAGTTGACACCGGAGAAACAGAAATATCACTTCCAATCTCAGGAATTTTAAAAGATTCATTCGCATTCTCAAAATAGCCTAAAGAAAACTTGGAAGAATCGTCCCTACTTGCATCCGCCATCTTTACAACATCACGCTTTCTCAAAAATATCGCCAAGATTACAAGCTTTGTTTATGGGTTTTCCCCACACCAAATTTGGCATTAAATGACGTAAATAGGTGAAGTCAGTATTTGTCTTGGCCATTATCATTGTTTTTTTTATTGTCATGTGACAGGATTTCTGGCCAATCACTGTTTCTTTAACAACAGAAATCAGACGCTTATTTACGTCTCCAAGTATACAAACATGGCTGCCGATGTCGTATATGTGCGTCTTCGAAGATACAGCGCGGTTATCTATAGGCGTAAATATGCGTCTCTGAGGATAAAAGCACCTAAAATAAGGACGCATATATACGTCTCTGCAAGGTAACGAGTTAATTAACAAACATTTCATAAAGTAATACTTCCTTAACAACATTAACATGTCATTACAAAGCGCTGTAAATTTCGAAAATTGCTCCATAGTTAAAATGAATTTGCACGCATTCTTTACGATTTAATTCATAGAACCATCTTTCTATTGGGACAGGTAAAGGCCACTGAAAAAGTAGTGGATGACAGTCTTTTTACTAGGCTTTATCAAATCAGACGAAAAACATTTTTTTGTCATACGGTAATTTTTTATATGTCCCAAAGTCTTTCAATGACATTAAGTCTCACAATAGAATTTTATTCCCTTATAAATATCTTTTTGTTTCGTTGTTCACAGGAAAAATCTTGCAAAGTTGATAAGTTGGTTTTTTTTTTTTTTGACAGACTGGCATAACCAGTAACACAGTGTAGAATTGAAAAGAAAGTAATTTAATCATAAAATGACAAATTTATGTAAATGTTGTGTACAAATAATGGAGGTCAGAAAACATTGGCAAACCAAAAGTAACTTAAATTTAAGTAACCTTAATTATTTATATCTTGGAGGAATTTATGCGAATATACCTACGAAGTGCATCAGAATTCCACGTGCCTTGTTTTTTAATCATGCTTTTAGAGTAACCTAAAGAGGCCGAATGTGTGGCAGCACCTCTTTTAAAACTGTGCCCTCAATTCGACAATAGGCTTAATCAGAAATTTACTAGAGGGAAATAACCATGATGTTGTTGTGTTTATATGTGTCATAGCCTTTCATTATTACTGTACGTGTATATAAATTGATGTATTCAAAATTTAGCGCAATTACTGAGTATAACGTGATTGGCGTAATCATGAATTAGCGCTAAACACGTACGCGTCATATTTTTTATTTATAAATGATTTTTTACGGTATTAATGAATTAGCGCATTGTTGTCCACGCCAAAGCCGCTAAAATATAAAGTCCGCTTTTTTAAGTTACACGTACAGTATTTGAAACCCTTGTAAGGCCATAAGAACGCCCTTTTCACAGGCCCTTAGATAGCTTTAAAAAAAAAGTAAGGTGTTAAAAAAAAATAAAGGTACGGAACTCTTTTCATAGGGTACCCAAATTCACCAAGGAGTTCCAATTGGAAATAGTCCCTTTATCGCTTTCTGATGCTAAGCTAAATCATTTGCTACCTCCCAAATCAGAGCAAACCATTCAGTGCTAAGGACTGCTGCAAAGCCCATCGAACCAGACAACAGCTTATTATCCGAGAAAGACCACATATCTGGCAAAATAACTGATTTCCATTGTCATTATGGCAAAGTAGGACCACATGTGAATGTCAGCTTTAGTCTTCAAATTAAAGTATACCGTTTGTTTGTATGTTGTTTTAACGTCCCTCTCGAGAATTTTTTACTCATATGGAGACGCCACCATTTGCCGGTGGAGAGCTGCAAATTTTATCCTATACTCGGCACTTACGGCCATTGAGCAGTGAGGGATCTTTTTCGTGCCAGCACCTACTGCGACTCGGGACCTCGGTTTATACGGTCTCATCCGAAGGACCGGTCTCCACGTCCCACAGTGGGATTCGAGCCCGCGACGTAAGGATCAACTCCTTACTTCGCGACTCTAGAGCAGACGCTCTAACCACTGCGCCACGCGGGCGACAAAGTATACCGTAAAATTGCGTTGTCAATAATTACTCCACACTGTCTATTACCTGTTTTTAATGATACACTCCTTAAGCTTCCAAATGATTTTTCCTCTTGTTCAGGGATTAAGGATCTAAGGCAGAAAAGTTTATATGTTTCAGGACAATGTCCTGTTAAACTGTGAAAGTGGCTTCCAAAGAAATTTCTGGTGGTCATCTTCTTTGGTATTCCTATGACAGTGTTTGGGAGGATGGAGAATTTAAAACAAAGGTATAATCGCAGTACTCTTTTTGTTGTTCTCTTCTGGTATTCACTGTAAGATATATGATTTCCACTAAAGTCATACAGAGTTCAGAAATTTCTTTCTCAAAGAATTTTAGGTGAGTAAACATGGCTAGCTTGACAGCAAAGAGACGAACGTCGGATCCCTTGATCTGTTTTTTGACCCAATGGTTGATGTAGCCAATTTTTCTAATTATTTTTGTGTTGATAAATTATTAATATGGCAGGTTAGTCCCAATATTACATTCTGTACAATGTTAGTGATGTGAAGAGGCTCGCAGGGTGGTAACTCGTATAGGTGGAGAAAATCAGAAATATTGTCATTGGTTGTCAGTAGTGCTGGTGGTCTCTGGATATTCTAAGAGTTGTTGCAAGTTCTTTCTGCATCTCACTTTTGCATTAATTATGGATGTCATGGCCTCTGGTTTTAAATTCTACTTCAAGGTCTGACTTTTTGAGATTGGAAAATGGGATGGTTTTATTACTGAAAATCTTCTCCATAGTTCTCCTTCTTTGAATATCTGCACACGATCTTCTAAGGAAGGAGTCAAAATACTGTAATCATATTCTAAATTTTGATGCACCTTTGATCTTACTCCACAAAGGCAGCTGTAATTCCCATCCCTTTGATGCCCGGCTTCAAATTGTCTAGCGGGGCCATCTTATTTGTTATAAACTGTCTTTTATTCCACATATTAAAATGCTTTAAGAAAAATGTACAAAGGCTCTAGATGTTATTAAAGTTATTGCAAATACTAACGGGGAGCGGATAAGAGTACTCTTTTTATATATAGAGAGACGTCACCATATACCGGTGAAGGGCTTCAAATTTAGAAGTTTACTCGGCACTCAGGGCCATTGAGCTGTGAGGGATCTTATCGTGCCAACGTCTGCAGTGACACGGAGCCTCTGTTTTTAAGGTCTCATTCGAAGAACCTGCAACTTACACTTCAAAGTGCTGAGCGCTTTGCGAAGGAACAGTTGCTACCTATTTTTTATCGACTCAGATCAGTCGCGGCCGAGGTTCGAACTCACGACTCTCCGATCACGAGCGACCGCTTTACCGACTGAGCTACTGTGACGGTACCTTGTAGTATACAAATGAGTCCTTTTATCCTGACTTGGGTTGGTAGACTTGGGGTTTTGCTTTTTGAAAGATTAGGGACATCTGATCTTAGGGTGGTTGCCTTTGCACGGCATGCAGCTATGTCAGAATTGACAAAGGTTGTAAGTGCAATGTTCCCCTTTGTTAAACATAAGCCACTATCAGAATGGGAATAACTGATTTAGGCAAAATTAAAGCTTTTAGTCCTAATTCTGGACTGGAATTTGCTATGGGTGCAACAACATATTTGCGTAGTTTGCTCATCTGTCCTAAAAGCATTGTTTCTATGGAACTGATGAATCTCCCTAATCATTTGGCAATACTTGAAGAGATGGGGTGGATCTTTGGGGAACTTTACTATGTAAATAGATACGAATATTAAAATGTATTTAAATTTGAGCCCTGCTGCATATCAGTAACCCCCCTCTCGACATACACTGATAAAGGTTCGTCTTCTGCACTTAGCAAAGACATGAAGTCTATAAATTTAGTATTCCCAATTTTGGATTTTGCTTTTTGAGAAACTATTGAACCCATTGAAATATCATCTGTTAATGATATTGTCTTACTCAGTGGACTTGTGAGTGGAGCGGTCCCCAATAAAGATTCGTCAAAAATAGCACCCAAACTTGAAGTGGCCGCTGGCATACTACTTTGAGATGTTGAGGCAATGTCCTGAGTTGTGGGCATATGTTTGTCCTCTGTTGTGTTTTTTGTGCAGGCATTTGTGATTTCCGGCTGTTGTTTCGATATGGCCAATATAGCTTCTTCAAGTTTTTTGTAGACCGTTTCCCCATTGTGGATGGGCTACCTCGGTTACCCCATTAGGATGATGTCTGTGTTCGCTTTGTTGGCATACTTAAACTCTGGAAAAAACTAAAATGTAAAATACTACACAGTACAGCAAAATTAAATTTTCTAGACCTAGTGCTTTTTAATTAAATCATCATATTTAACCATGTTCAATGCGATCCAATAAACATGGTACATTCTGAGACAATGACATAATAAATTAATTTGGGTGTTGCACAGGTGCAATACCTCAACAAGAAAAGACAGGTTGTGTAAATTCAAATAAGAGTATATTTCTACTTAGATGTAGTATAAATTATTCTCATTATGTCATTAAATTACCCAGAAAAGAAAACACATGTGTATGCATGAGCATAAGTATATCATATCATGTATATATAACTTGTGTGTGTAATTAAGAAGAACATGACAATGCAAAATGTACTTGTCATTCAGTACACATTTCCACACACTTTATATAGGATACATACAACCCTGTATCTACTTAAGAAAAAAGAGCTTATGGCCCTGCACGAGTCAACTAAATTACACTTAATAACACGTTCAAGTCAAAAAATATATGTGCATTAAATCCTGCACAGGTCAACAAAATACATGTGCGTATGCTCCCGCAAACATCAGTAGTGTATATGGTCCTTACTTCGACACTAATTCTCAAGTAAAAAATTCACATCATACACATGATTGTGCGTCCATACTAAAAATACTATACCAGCATTAAATTGTGCAAATCACTCGGCACAAACATATGTGCATATGGCCCTGCACAGTTAACATTAAAGTGTATATATGGTTCTACACTATTACTAAAGTGAAAATTCAAATCATACTTATAGTTGTGCACCCATACTGACAAAACTATACAAACATTACATTAGGAAACAAACTCAACACCAAATTTTTGGCTCAGTGAACAATTGCAATACACTTGAGTAAGATCATTAATTGGTCCAAAACTTACAAAGGAAACCATGAATTATTATCAGTAAGTACAATTTGTACTGGTAAAATCAGTGCAATATAATCTAAGGAACTTTAATTATAAGCTATTTGTCTAAATTTTCAAATGGATTAAATATGAACTAAGAAGAAGTATTACACTGGCCTGTCTGATGCTGGAAGTGCATGGCTGCCGATCAAATACTACGCCAGAATCGATGCATTGGAGATTTCACAACATTTCTAAAGTGAACACTGTCGAGCTTTTTACATTCAATCATCAAGATTTGGATTATGAAGACGACTCTGTCATTGAAGTCCTTTGAAGAAGCCCATGGTTTCCGCTTAATAAACCAATAACAACCTTTTTTTACTCTCAGATCATGGCGAATGTAAGAAGCTTAAGTAACATGTTGGATGGACTGCATAGAGAAATGTCGTTTTCACCTTACTGCACATAGCACATACATGTGGTGGCGCCTCATAGTTCAGCAGATCGCTAAAAGACGGCAGTTTCTTAGTTTAAGACCACCGCAGGCATTCACTAGCACAGTATATTGATCGTTTGCCAAAGTAAAGTGAATTGTCCATTTGATTCCCTAGACGTCTTTTAAAAGAATGTCCAAGTAAAACCACATGTAGAATATTTTGATCTGGATGTAAATGTTACTAGCTACACAGCTTTGAAGTCCGATTTCGTAACAAAACGCAAAACTCACTTTACAGTAGTTTTCAGCAACTAGAAAGCTGATCACATAGTCAGATATCTTAAAAAGGATATAACAACAAAACCTGTTAGGAATATCCATAGGAAATATGGTGTAAATTCGAAAAATTGAGCAGTTCAATAAGCGTGACTTTCTCTTTTGGTCGGTTAATTGGTCGCTCGCAATCGGATTCTATGGATTGTAAATGTGCGCTGGTGGAATGTATTCCTGCCCGTCGATGTAAAGAATGTATTTGACCAGTTTGACGCGTCTATGATCCTTGTTCGGTTGTGGGAGGAGACTCCAAGAGTTCAACAACCTTCAAAAAGATTGAATACAGGAAGTCTGCATTTATCCCCGTAGAAGCAAACGCTGCATATGGAAAATTCAGGTCACATTATTTCACGCAGCATCAGCACAAGGATATAATTTGCCACACTTCAGTTTCCTGCATCACCTCCCACATTTCTCTCCAGTGCCCATATTTGATCTCCAACGTGACACAGCTTAACATAACTTATAATTTCTCCCGAGTGTTTGTCGTAAACCAAATCCGCCTTGATCCCTATTTCATTAAACAAAATGTCAATATAACTCTTCCATTATCATGCAACATTTCCCTTTTTTAAACTCTTCACACATCAACTTCACAACATCTGGCTGGAAACCAAGGGCACTAGTCAGATCAGATAATGAGTGTAATCAAGAAGTGTTCTTGAACTTGGCAGTTTGATATATCCAGAATCCTGTAGGGCATCGTAAGCTTTTGATGACTTCTGCCTAAGGTAAAGATACCATCTTGTAGTTGTTGGATGCCAACGCATATCGTCTTTCCCTGCTTAATGGCTTTTTTTCTGTTCCCAAATAAGGCGTTGGAATGAATTGCAGTCAAAGTAAGCTGTTGCCACTTCCTCACATGTAGCCATCAAGTCCCCTACTTCTTGATTTTGAAAAACAAATGAAATGCCTGTTCTCACAATCTCTTTATCACAGTCTCTTCTCATTTTGTCTATTGTGATGAAATATTTCAGATACTGATTGGCTAAGAATCATCACACTTTGTCAGTTGATGCATCTTAGGTCTTCGAAGTGCGTCAACTGAAAAGAAGCTCACTGTGGCCTACTTTTGTAAAGTTTTATGGCTATATTAAGTATTTCAGATAGTAATTGACATAGAATCTGTTGATGCATCTTGGGTCCACAAAGTGTGTCACTTGAAAAGTACAGACCCAGAAACGTGCTACTACCCCACATGCACGCTGCGCTACACGGTTTGCATGAAACGCTGCACGGTTTGCACGAAACGCTTTGCACGAAAGACTGCACGGTTTACACGAAAGCCTGCACGAAACGCTTTGTACACGATTCTCGCACGCTTTGGCATCGATGTGGATTTTCTATTCGGAATCTCTCGGACTTTATTTCAATTATTACGGATTAATCAAAGATTAGTTAAGAATTGCAAACATTCAGATTAAGTTAAGATTAAAACTTGCCACACCATTACTATATTAACAGATAAAATACTCAATGTTCAGTTGTAGTTGATTAATAGTTGTCATTGGGTTTGTGACCCGCCCGTTGAAATGCACATCATCGTCTGTGTACAAACATTTTTTTCACTAGACTCTAAATTACGCACAATATATATATATATATATATATATATATATATATATATATATATATATATATGTAATCCATAATCTTTTATAGCATTTAATGTTTTTACAATTATAATTTGACATTAAAAGGTCGTTTTATTACTGACAAATAAACTCAGGTATTGATTTGAAAAAAAAAGATAAAATTTAGTATGATTTCTGTAAACGGATTGATTCTCAAATGGATCAAGGGATAAAAGGTTTTGCACATAGTACTTTGTATGTGTTGTAGTTTTAAGTCTTGGACTCTGGCTTTCCTTGGTAGGCTGGACCAGATGCCCATATTAATTCAAGGGACTGTTATTTTTTCACAGTTTTGTGGTTACATGTGTTTTACCAGTAGGTCTTTCTTTTTGGTTTCTCCGATGCGTGTCCTCATGCTATCATTAACAATTTTTACAAGTTTGTCTTTTATTTTCCCTGAGCATTTTTCTTCTTGCTTGTAAAACAGTTCCATTGAAGAGAGTATGTCCTCTGAATCCTTTTCTTCTATGGTATCATCCGCCATTGTGATTTGATTAGCTATTTTTTCCAAGTCGTTTGTCCAATCTGCGTCTGGTACTTCGTCCGAATTTCCTCGGGAATCTTAAGACAATGCATATGAAATGTCTTTTTCTTCTTCCATTGGGCGGGTTATGGATGCCTTCGGCTGGTTAATTTAGGCATATAGTTCATTTGAAGCATCATTTGATGCATTAGTTCTGTCTGTTTCACTAGGAACGTACTTACTGCCGGTGCCCTCATTTCTCCAGTAACATTGTTTTTGTGTTTACCTGAAGAAGTAATTTTTTGACATTTCGAGCCTGATTCAAACGGAGCATGTGTGCCGAATCGTGTTTCACATTGAGATTCTGTTTCACAGTCAACTATTTCAATGTTTCTATCCTCAGGTCCACAGTTGGTTTTCGACTACGGCTGTGTCCCAAAATTGGGCTCAGTGTTCTCTAACCCAGAATTGGGTACATGTAATAAAGAAGTGCTTGTCCCACAATTGGGCCCAGCATCAAACTCCAGCCTTGCGGTGCGTAGCATTCTGTATTTTACAGAAATTATGCCAGTGTTTGGAGTAAGTTTCAAAGTTGTTCTGCAACTATTCCGTAAGTTTTTAACACATCAGAATACTGAATAAAAGTCAGAATAACGGTAAATAACAATAAAAATGTAGAGAGATGAAGATGCACGTCTTTGTAAACAAAGAAACCTCAAAGCACTGACCATTACGTAACCCTGAAGCAATCTCTCAGTTTCCCTCAGTACGGTTGAATATGTAAAATATTGAACCAGTTTATCGACTTTTTATTCATTTTCTGTGTGTACCAGTAGTTAGAAAATTATTCCGGACACGGATTAATTCAGGAAGTGTGATGATGAAAATTTGAGGGATAACGAGAACTGTCTGTGAAAACGTTCGCATGGGCGACGCCAATATAGTCCTCTTTGTTTTTGCTTTGTTAAAACATCCTGATAGCTTTTGAGGAACTCATATTTGAGGAAAAAAACTGAGCAAGACTTTGTTGTTATCTGTTTCACTCGATACATTAAAAAAAATGTCCGTATTCACTACTACCATTCTCCAGCCATAGGCATATTACGTAATCAACAAAGTGTAGCAACGCCGCGGCGCTTGCAGACACGAGTTACAGATATGGACAAACGCACTAAAGTTTCAATTATAGGACATAGTTTTATTTCACGACTGGAAAGACTTTTAGGACAAAGTGATATATTACCGGCCGATTTTAATCTTGCCCAGTGTGAAATCCGATGCCATGGAATAAGTGGGGACGTGTTGATAGTTTGCTTCAGAATCAGGATCTATAGAATTGCATGCATTCCTTCAAACCAATTGTGATCATACTACAGATCGGTGGAAATGACATTTGTAGTTTATGTGCGAGACCAGAAACTGTGGCATGTAAAATATCAGAAGTAATGGAAACGCTGAGAAAGTTTGTACAGGGTCGGTGTTGTTTGTGAACTTTTTACAAGACTTCGGCCTAGAAATATTTCACCACAAATGTATGAGGAACAACGAAAGATAATCAACAACATGCTGCCAGAAAATTTATCAGATATGTATTTGCCTTAACATTGAAAATTTATCAGATATGTAATTGTCTGTATTGAAAATTTACAGACATGTATTTTTCTGCATTGAAAATTTATCAGACATGTATTTGTCTGCATGGAAATTAATAAAACTTGTATTTGTCTGCATTCAAGTCCTGCTTTGAATCAGTCTTGTATTTGACTGTTTTTCAATTTATCATGATAAGTTGTCATGTATTTGACTGTTTCAATTTGTCATGATGTTATTGGTCATGTATTTGATTATTTGAAGTTCATCATGATATCCGTTATTTATTTGGCGTTTCTGTTAAGTTACAAATTATTGTTAATTGAATCGGTTTTGGCTTTGCAAACAGTTTTATTCACACATTTGCCATAAAGGCATTTTTCTGCTTTAAAAAAATCTCAAGTCTTCTGATAAGATTTTATTGACACAGCGAGTGTTACCATTATAAATGTCCACTAGGCGGCCATCCAAACGACGGAGGATGGATGTATCTAGCCAATTTGAAACAACACAATCAACTATATCTGTGGAAAGTGAAATCGAACAGCCCAAAATCATTGACCAATCAAATGCAAATGAGACCGTTCAATCAGTTACAGCTGCAGTAACGGCCCGGGTTTTAGAGAACTTGAAGGCAGCGGGACAAATACCAAAGCCAGCAAATGATGGCAGTGGAGCCACTGTAACAGCAGTAACAGAAACACCAACCGCGTCAACGGTATGCATGAAAAGAATAATAGTTCAAAACTATTCACATTCCGGCGCAAGATATTGTCTCTACTTTCGATGATAAGATCAAGTACAATTACAAACCCTTAGGAAGGCCTTTGTATTCAAAAATAAATACAAATTGAAAGAAAAAATTAGAAGTAGAGAGTTCATCGATATGTCAAATGTTCTGGTTGATCATCAACCAGCAGAGCTTGATCTGCATCTAGCTATTAAAAAAACAAAAAATTGGTCTTACCTCAGGAAATAAACCCGCAAATTTTTAACAATTGAGACTTGGACAGATGCATTTTTAATTTTTTCATCTGTTATTAGAAAAGCTAATCCCACCAATCCTTCAGTTTCTGAAGATTTAGCCATTTATATGGATCTCATTCGACAAATTCATAAGGATGGAAGGGGTTGGTTTTTCTATGATGTGAATTTTCGTCAAGCGCTGCAATATGATGATACATTGTCCTGGAGTTATGTAGATCAGATGTTGCACACTAGAGCCCTCAACAGGTCAAAAAATAACACCACTTCCATGAAGCCCTTTCAAAATGTGTATTTTCACTGATTATTGTCATCTCTCTCGAGAGATGACATATTAAGTTTGTAATCCGGATATAAAGTCCCAGTGTAAGCTGCCATTGATAAGCTGGTGGTCTGGCAAATGACACGATTTCTAAATATAGAGATGTAAACGAAACTGCTCAAAGAATGAGCGATCTGTCTATTAAACAAAACAGGCCATCTTTAAAAGAAAAACTACACATGAATCTTTGAGAGTCAGAGAGGCGGAATCGCTCGGGTAGTGGTGGGTCATTAAAATACGTGTAGTTACCACAGGCCTTTGAATCGATTAAATCCGAATTAGGAAAAATTTGGCTATCTAGGCTATTGCGTAAATGGTGGTCAGCGCGTGTGTAACTTGGCATCGATTATAACGGCGAAGGCGTGGATCAAAGAATTTACAGAAAAACAAAGTGGTGCATGGGTCTTCAAATAACATGCAGTTATCTAGGATATTGCGTAAATGATGGTCAGCACGTGTGTATCAAAATGCACTTAACATGGCATCGAAAAGATCAGCAAAGGCGTGGATCCAACAATTTACAAAAAAAATGAAATCAAAGTAAATATTATAAGTTTAAATATATAACTGGTGTGAATTGATATCGAAAATATCACCTTTATGTGTACTTTAGTCATTCAATAACTTGATGCCATTTTAAAAAAAAATATATTATCTGAAGCAGCGAATGTTATCCAAGGGGGAAAAAACAGAACTTGAATTAAAAGCACAAGTAAAGCAGAGACAAAAATGTCTCTGATTTAAGAAACTACAGGCATTGGAAGAAAGATCATAATTTTTACGAATCATTGTGATTACTTTCACGCATGTCTCACTCTGCACTATTTTTTTTATTTCTTTTTTGTTTCTATAAAAAATAAACACAATATTGTTACTTCTGCTTTATAAAGGACGCAATTTATTTACCCGACTCGTACGTATTTTAAGGATTTATAATTAAATCACCTGCAATCATTTTCTTTGTGTAATTTTAAATTGCATGATAGGTTAATGGTAAATTCTTATTCTTGAAATAAATCCAATAATATTACCTGTATTTGAAATGATTGCTTCCTAGAACAACCTAAATATAAGGTTTGGTAAATTGGGACTCTTTCAGATAATTTGTAAATGCTTAATTTTAGCTGATAACGTTTAAATTTTATTACTGACCTCTATTTAAATGTACGCGAGGGTAGTTTCTTTGGATAAACCATATATGTAAAAGTGGAAAATCTTTGGAAATCAATTGAGGGCCGGTGTCGTACAGTGAGACTTCTCCAATAGTGAGACCTTCCCATGGAAGGCTGGCTATATAGTGAGATATTCCCTTTGGGAGACTGGATATATAGTGAGAATACCCCCCGGAAGATCGACTGGCTATAGAGTGAGACTTCCCCCGGTGAAGTATCACTATATAGCCAGTCCCCCCTCCTCCCTTCATAGTGAGACTTCCCCTCAAATGTAGTTTGCGGAATATTTTTTTCATTGTAAAACAATATATTTCTATACAAACGTTTTCAGTATTTGAATAAAAGTTCTCCGCTAATTAATAATTAAAACATCTTAATAGCGTTTTAACATTTTTTTAGCCAACAATAATTTTGGGACGACCTGAACATGTATTGATGAGAGATAACTGAATGAAAAATGTACGTTATTGATGCAAGTATGCATCTTTACTAAATTGTGTATATTGCATTCTCCATGCAGATAAGCATAGGCAAACCCCAAGAGTCCGCGAGTAGTGACCTCTTAAATGTTAAATGTATTTCTTTTGATAAGAATCGCTTTGGAAAGATTCATTTATTTACTGTGCACGATAAATCTTTAATGCGCACTTTTATATTTATTCATCTGAAAATATGTATACATGTATCTATGTTATAAGATCATTACCTAAATGCAAATATATATTCATCGTTGGTGTAAATAAAATCCAACTGAACACGAAAAGGGGAAGCCTCACTGTGGTCGTTAAGGGCAGGGAGTATTAATCTATAGCTAGACTTTCGGGGGAAGTCTCCCCGGACTAGTTTAAGTTAGCGCTTTAAAACTTCTTGGCTGTTATCAGAGTAAGCTGTTGTGAAGTAAAGTCTATAGGAACGCAAAGGCTTTACCCATCTTCTTGTATACACTTGTTTACAAATCTTACGAATACTGCTTGGTGGTTACGGTTTTTAAATACATTTACAAAAAAAAAATATTTGATATTTCTTTTGCAAATGTTCACTGAAAGGTAGCTTGCCTCCCCCTTCCCCACATTTTTTGTTGCAGTATTCATATCCCCCTAAGTGTTTTTCTCAAAAGTCAAAAAATTTAAATCTTCTCTCCCCATCAACGAAAAAAAAAAAATTTCGAGTTTGGGCACCCCTTTTTCCTAGTCAAAGATTATTCTGTTAAGTTGTAATTTTTTCTGACTACCTCCCTTCTTTGAAAAGAAAGTTCTGTCTGTAATAGCTGAGGAAAAAATGTTACATTCTACTCTTTATTCTGTGACATTAATGAAGCCAAAGAGATGACATTTGAGGCTTTCTGGAAACCCAAACTTGTAATTTTATTCATTTTAATCATAAAGAAAACCTGCATTGGAATGTAGAGAGCTTTTTGGACTTAAATGTAAAATATTTCTTATCCTTAAAGTACAGTATGTCACGAGTGATTATATTTGTTAGTAGATGTCTGCTTAGGCCGGCTTCTATACATATAGATTGACTTCCTTTTTTCACTAACACATGTTCTCAGATTTGGATGTATTGTATACACGGGTATCAAGTCTTTAGGTTGTGATTTTGGGTCTCCTTTGTTTTATATTTCATATGTTTGTGTTTATTTAGCCAATGCTTGGCCCAGGTGGGGTAGGAAAGAGTTCTCTTTCCTGGTGGGCTGTTGACCCCTTACAAGGCCAAGCTTACTTTGTATTTTCGTATTATGGTGATTATGTATTTGTTACCTTTAAAGGTGTTTTGCATGTTTTTTGTCTTGTTAGTAATAGTTCAATATGTAATCATATATTATATTTTTTTGTATTTTACATGTATATTTTAGATGTCTTTTAAATTTTTACCTCAATTTGAGTAAAGACATAAATGAAATTTTAATAAATGTTTTTATGTAGACGAGTGAATCATTTTCATTTTATTCTATTTGTGATATTTCTTTTATGTAACCTTGTTTATTGTGTAACCTGTGGGGAGCCCCAATGCATTAGTTGTTTCTCCGATTTTTGATTGGTCAATTCTTTTTAGGTATCTTGTTACATTGTTAGCGTCCCTGATGTAAACGCTGCAAATACTCTCCATGGATTTTTAATATGCCCACCTTCCATCCCCTTCATCTCAATCAAAGTTTGATTCTATTTGTTTTAGGGTTGTTGACCCCTTACAAGGCCAAGCTTACTTTGTATTTTCGTATTATGGTAATTATGTATTTGTTACCTTTAAAGGTGTTTTGCATGTTTTTGTCTTTCTAATAATAGTTCATTTTATAATAATATATTATAAGTTTATGTATTTTACATTTTTTTTTATTTTAAAAATTTTTACCTCAATTTGAGTAAAAAAAAAAATTTCGCAATATAATCTGGGGTTTTGTCTTTTTTGCTATTTCATAAACAGGGTAAATTATATACAGGGCGAAATTTCTGTTTGTCCTGATGAAAGAGGAAGACATAAAAAGAGTTAAATATCATTTATTTTTCAAATGAAGTATCCGAAGATTTTTTTTTCACATTTTTCAGCATTGTTTTCTAACTTTACAAATAATAATTGTACAAGTGTAAAATTAAAAAAAATGCTGTGTAATAAGTAATAACTTCCATTTCTGTAATTTAATCATTAAATGAAAATATTTCGTTTGAGATCCTTGTATTTGTTTGAAAATATGTAAATCATATATTACATTTACATTTGTAGTAAATCACATGAGATGTGACGTAGGTCATCACGTGATTCAGCATTTAAAGCAACAATAATGAACAATGTTTTAGTACAATGTAAAGGAAATATCCCAATCTCCCAGCCCAAAAAAGGGTGGGTGGTGAGGGCATGTGATACCTCAGTATGTAGTTGATTTGGTAGAATTATAATCAAACTTCATTTTCCAAGTAAAATTCGTTTATTTTTTCCAATTCTACCAAATCAACCATACTGAGGATTCACATGAGATTTTAGAGATATTGTTCATTATTGTTATTGCATAAAAAGAAATAAGTATGAAAAAACATTTTACATAAACAATCCATTTTATTTACAAACTAGGTAGCAAATTCCAAAACAGCATTAGCAAACTTGCCAGTTTTTTCCTGAACAATAATTTTATCATAGTACTTCAGAAATGTCATTGAATTAGTCCAACCAGCATTTTGCATGATATCTTGAATAGGTACACCTGCCTGCTTGGCTGCACTAGTAGCGGCAGCTCTAGTGGAATGTGGTTTAAAAATGTTCACTGTCAATCCCAGCTAATAACATCACTTGTCTAACCCAACGACTTATAGTGTCTCTCGATACTTTGTTATGTGGTTTTACAAAACTGACAAATAATGATTCACATTTTCTCAAATTTTAGGTTCTCTCCAAGTAATGAGACAAAGTTTCAACTATACATAAACTAGGATCTACAGTAAAAGCATCAATAACTACATCAGATAAATGATACATTGGTCTAGACATTTTCAACATGCTTGTATAAGTAATGTACAGTTTTTTGTTTTCAATTTTTACATCGCTACATTTTAAGAGATGTACAGTTTGGCCTCTCTGACCAGTTAGCAATAATAGTAACATAACACATTTTAGTGTCAATTCTTTAAGTGTTAAAGAATGAAGAGGATACAATTCTTTCAGTTTTTCCATTACAATGGAAACATCCCAGACATGCTTTTTCTTTTTCAATGTGGGTTTTTTCACAAATATTCCCCTCATAAATCTTTGAACAAAGGGTATTTGTTCCTAAATCAATATAATTAAGTGCACAAATAGATGAAATTGCTGACTTTGCAGTATTAATTGCACTATATCCAAGACCTTGTTCATGTAACATTTGTAAAAATTGCAACAAGTGGTTCACAGATGGTACAACTTGATCAATCTTTCGTGCGTTATAAAACAACAACCATCTCTGGAAATATGACCAATATTGCTTCTTAGTTGATGATCGCCAGGAAGCAAAGATAGTTTCAATAATGTTTTCCGGTAGTTTTCTGCTTGCAAGGGCTTTCCTGACAACCGAAAACATCCCAAACGCATCTTCCTGAGAGGATGTTATCTCATCGGATTTGTTGGCATTATCAAGATGTCCTTCAATGCTGGTAGAATGAAGGACTGTTCCACAATTAGAGTCAATAACTTTGGAAACCACATCTGTGTTGGCCACAATGGTGCTACAAGAACTGCTTCCGTCTGGTCTCTCTCGATTTTCTGTAGAACTTGTCCCAGCAAACTAAATGGAGAAAAAAGATACACATACTCATTAGTCCACGTCATAGAAAATGCATCTACTGCAAAATCATTGGGATCTGGTAGAGATGACACATATCTCTGTAGCTGATTGTTTAAGTGAGATGCTAACATATCTATAGAGTCATGCAGGTTGTATTTTTTAGCAATATCCCTGAAAATATTTTTATTTAACATCCACTCTAGATCGTCATTTAATTTCCTTGAAAGTCTATCAGCATGAATGTTTTCTCGACCTGGTAAATGAGTAGCAGAAATCCATATGTTTCTTTCAATACACCAAAACCCAAATTGTCTGCAAAGGTTATTCAAATCCTGTTTGCGACCCCCCCCACCCTTCTATTAATGTAAGACACAGCCACAATGTTATCTAATTGAATACATATATGTATGTTCCTCGAGCTAGAGAAAAAAGTTTTCACTGCTATGAAGGCTGCATTCAATTCCAAAAAGTTGATGTGTAGATTCTGTTCAATGTACAACCAATGGCCCCCTGCTTTTTGACTTGTTTTTGGTAAATATGCTCCTCATCCCGTTCCTGAACTGTCAGTTTGTAACACTATATCAACTGGTTTCCCCACAATAGAACAGAAACTCCTATGAATGTTTTCAAACCACCAATTCAGTTTACTCCTTGCCGTTTCACTTAATGTTATTTTAGCATCAAAGTTTCCCTTTTCAAGTTTTAAGCATTGTTCTTTTTCAATTTCTAAAACTATATAGTGAAGGGGTGCATATTGTACAGCTGGTTCAGCTGCAATCATTTCCCCTATAATACGTGCAAATTCTCGAATAGAAATTTCACGTTTGCGAACATCTTCTGCACAAAGTTCTGCCAATTCTGACGCTTTTTCAGGAGTAAGTGTCACAATCATTTTGACGGAATCAATAAGGAATCCTATAAATGCTATTTTTTGAACTGGTTCTAACACAGATTTATCAGGATGTATTGTAAAACCTGTTTTATCAAACAATGACAGTTTTATTCACATTTTGTTTACATTGTTCATAAGTATCACCCTGTAAAAATGCGTCATCGATGTAAATCAGACTAGCAAAGCCATATTGATGCAAAAAAGCAAAGATGGGTTTCAAAAGTTTTGTAAATACTCTTGGTGAACTGGAAAGTCCCTTGGGTAAACACAAAAACTCATAGCACACATTATTCCATTCAAACCGCAAAAATTTTCTTTGATCTTCATGAATAGGGACTGAGTAGTAAGCATCTTTCAGATCTACCGATGCAAACCAACAATTTTGACTTACTAGTTTCAAAGCTGATTTAAATGTATCCATCTTAAAATGAAGATAATGGACGTGTTCATTTAGCTCTTTAACATTGAATATAAGTCTGTAAGTTCCATCTTTTTTGGGCCTCAAAAAAATGTTTGAGATGTACTCATCCATTACATGATTCACAGGTGTAATTACATTTTTATCCAGAAGTTTTTTAATTTCTTTGTCCAATAAACAAGTTTCTTCATTCGTAAACTTAATTTTATTTTGAGGATGCTGTTGAGCAGGGTGAGAATCAAATTCAATTTTATAACCTTGAACTGCATCAAGTATCCAATCATCTGAGGTTATAAGTTTCCAGATTTCAAGATGATCCTTAATTTTCTTCCCCCTCTGAAATTTTGTGGTGTATTTCTTAAATTGCTCAGATCAATTTGAGAAAACAAAGTGTGAATATCACTCACATTTATTTCTTTTCCCTGTCCGGCTTCTGGGGTCCCTTCCCTCGGCCTAAAAAAGAGCTGTGACTTTCAGATCCAGCTTGTTTATAGCTGTTGTAAGACTGCGTTTGAGATCGCTGATAAGGTCTGAATCTGCTGGTTCCCCTCTGAAAACCCTGGTAAGTTCTCATCTTTGTATTTGCATGGTAGCCACTTGGAGAATTGTACTCCCACTTTCTGAACTTGTTAACAAGTTTTTGTGTCACATCTATTTCTTCCATTTTGGTGTCAACATTATCTCCAAACAGCCATTTGGTAACGGGGTTATTGTCATTGCATATAGATCGATAACAAGGTTTGAGATCAGCCTTTATGAATGCCGTTTGCATCAACTGGTAACTGTCTTTAGTCAATTTTAGACATTCTTTTGTGTCTGTTTGAGACAGACCTGTTCCAGCTTTACTGGCTTTCAATAGCAGGTCAAAAATTTTCCCTAAAGGAAACATCCCTTGCAGCTGTATCCTTTGGACCTTCTGCAATTTAACATCAATATCTTGTGATTTCTTCTTCAAGGACGGCCATACTGACTCATTAGTCTTTGGAACTGTCCAGTTTTCACAGTTCTTTGGTCGCTTATGTCCTTTCATAAGTGCCTTAATTTTTTCTTCACTGACCCGAGTGTGGAATGCACTAGTAAGGCCCTTCGCCAATTCTGAATTTATTTCGGGCCCTACTTCATCTTCTCCCGTAAAGAAATCATTCATCTCTTGGAGAATGTCATTAGTTTCCTCTCCATCATCCTGACAATCGTTAATGAGACTGTCCAAGACATCAGCCCAAGTTTCGTCTGTCGTAACTTCACGATCACAAATACTCTGTGCTTCAGGGTCATTGTTACGGTCATCCCAGTCAGAAAGATCTGTAGAAATGTTCATACTATGATTCATGAAGGATGACATCATTTTAGATTGTTGTTTTATCAACAATTCATTTTGTTTCAGTAGTTGTTGAATCTGATCGTTATTCAACATGGGCGCTGCCATATTTGACGATTGCACATTCGATTCTGCGCATAACACAGAAGCTCTTTCCGCCCCAGTAGAAATCATTCTCGGCCAATAACAGCAACTGTGTGTCACCTTCGTGACTACTAATCGTAGCAGATGAACTGCCTTGGGCTTTAATGTCCTCAGACGATTTTTCGCCTGACTCATATTCAACAACCAAAAAGTAAAAAAAGTTAAAGTTCACAATGGCGAAGGTGAAGGTGGAAACAAAGCCACTAAAAATCGGACAGCATCCGATGTTCAAACATCGTTGTGTTCGCACAAAACGTTGAAAACAGTTAAAATGTAGTCCAATGTCAAGAAATCCAGAAATCTACATCACGTAACTAGAAAAAATGCTATATATTTTTGGAAAATCAACTGCCAGAATTATCTTTCATTGTTGCTGAATCAAGACGACTTTATCACTGAACAAGAGCACCGCTAAGCGGAGCATCCCCTCGCGCCAGGAACTTCACCGGTAATGGCAATTCTCCATGCGAGAGAAAAATTCTCAAGAGGGACGTTAAACAAGATACAATCATCTACGTTAAGTCTAGTAATCAAGGGTTATATACCCAGTATTACTATATATATATAAAGTTTAAAATAAGGTTAAGAAATTAAAATGTATTGCAACACTAATTAGATTTTATCAAAATTCAAGGTGGATATCGGGGGGGGGGGGGTCATAACAAGCATACTTGATTGGGCAGTTTCCCTTATTCGTAGCAGAAACATATCACGTATGCTCTAAATTTCATTAATTTACCTACCTGAGTAAACCTCACAGTAGCATGCAATATGCATCAAATCTGAAAATATTTTTTTGTAGTGAAAAATGACAATATACCGGTGTTGAGATGTCAATGAAACTTGTGAATGTTTATATAAATTTATAGCTTTCAAGAATTAATTGCACCTCAAGATTAAATTCCACAGCCACAGGCCCCTATTGTAAACACACACGTGTTGTGATTTGGTACTGAAACCGCGACGTTCATCAAATTATTTCAGTTACTCAGTGACAGAGATGACACCTTTATTTCATACAAACTTTCTCAAGATACGCACAATAATATGACAATACGCGAATACAAAATAGAACTTACCGAAGCGGCTCTATCGAAACGACCCGAATTTTAACCTGTTAAATTTACCGGAAGTGAGTATTGTCAACTCATACATAAAATTGCAGGGTTTAAAGGTAGTAAAAACGCGATATTTTAAGAACTATTTCACTGATTAACTTGAAAATGAATAGGGTTCGTCCTTTTACAATGCCACATAAGTATGTGAAGACTGAGAAATGATAGTGCAAAGGTTCTCTTTAAATCTTGCCCACAAGCTGTAACGGACACACTAACACACACACATACGCACAGTAGCGATGCTATATCCCCTCCGCAACTAGTTGCGCGACGGGATAATTACGTGATGACCTACGTCACATCTCATGTGAATACTCAGTATGGTTGATTTGGTAGAATTGACTGTTTTTCCATTCTCGTAACCATTTTTTTAGACGCCCAAGTTTTCGGAAATAAAACAAATTTCTTTAAAAAAAAAATTTCAAAATGGAAATTTCAATCAGGTATGAAATTTAATGAAATACCGTAATTGTATGATGTACTTTTCTACCACAATTTATCAATATAATTTAGATTCTGTATACATATTATGAGGCAATTCAATATTTCTTGTTTAGAAACGCGAAGGATCTCTCACCGGAAAAGAAGATCAAAATATCATTAACAGAAGATCAGTACATGTATAAGTCAATTTTTCATCAGATACATAGTTTTTTTTTCCTTAGATTTCATTCTTGTGTTGTATATTTAAATGACAACCACATTTTAATTATAGCAAAAAGAAATGTCTCCTAACAGAGTTAGAGACAGAGCAGAAAGAAAAAAAATCCTTAAAAATCCACAAAATCAAGAAAATGAAGGAGAAGCAGAACAACAAGACCATGAGGGGGGAGAAGAGCAAGAGGGAAAAAAATGGAAACATTCTAAAGATGATAAAAACAAAGGGAAATTTTAAGAATATGACATATAATTATTGGATGTTTCAGAAAAATAGGAAGTTATAAAATTCTCATAAAACGTAAGTTAATAAAAAACATAAGTAGATTAGGGATTTTCAACCAAAATAAATGTCAAAGTTCAAAGTGTGAAAATAAAAGATAAAGTTCTAAGAAAGTAATCGCGAAATTAACATTCATGCAAAACTACTCGAGTTATCTTTCTTGCAACTTTTAAAATAGACACAAGTAAAAAAATTTAAAAAAAATAATTAAATTAGTAATTTCCTTTTTAGACGGAGGCTATCAGCCTCCTCTATTACTATCTCAGCTTGCGTATGACGTCGATAATGAACCGGAAAGATTTGGCAGACACCACCTAGCGGCGAAATTGTCTATCATACTTTTTCAGGAATAGAGTTTGATAAATATATAAATATGCAACATTTAAAAAAAAAATTAATTTCGGTTATTTCGTCATCTTCTGTGCTCAGAATAAGAATTTTATATTCTATACTCGCCCTTTTCCGTCACCCGTTGAAATGGCTGAGTAGTTACGATTGATATATAAATATGTCAATCGGATCACCTTGGCCTATTCCATATAGGTATAGGGTATGGTTTGCCGAATGATGAATATGTATGAGAATAATGAATAATGATGAGGTTTGGGGTTTACATGCAGGGTAGTCAGTTAAAGAAATAGTTCAAATTGTTTATGTTATTAATTGCATCAATAATGAAAGTATATGGTAAAACGTTACATAAATATTGTGTATGTATATTTTTTATGCTAAATAGTGGAACATGGACTAATAAAAAAGAGATAGATATTGTTTCATAACAATGCGGATGAATAAACAAAAATAGTGCGTAGCGTCATTCAGGAAAATTTGCAGGAAGAATCCAGAGGCATTCAAGCAAAGAAAAGTCAACAAACACAGTTTTCCACGTTATCCAGTGTGTTCTCAAAAGACAAAGGTAAAGAATACTTAATTATTGTATTATTAAATATTCACCACAGTCTTGGCTCTGAAACGTCAACAAACACAGTTTTCCACGTTATCCAGTGTAGTGCGTTCTCAAAAGACAAAGGTAAAGAATACTTAATTATTGTATTATTAAATATTCACCACAGTCTTGGCTCTCTCTGTCAATGTAAACTATTTATGTTGGTGTAGACCAGTTTATTCACCAGCTGTAACGTTAGATCCTTTAATCTGAGCACGTGGATAATTACGATTTGACACTGTTTAGATCTAATCATTTCTTTTCAGAAGTTTGTCAGTTTTCTCACAACATCTGCTTATCATGTCTTAGATGTCACTTGTTTAGAAATATTTCTCACTTATTTTAGTTAATACTGTGAAAAATTAAGCTTGAGAAAATTTTGAGAAAACATTGCTTGACTACTGAGATGAAGCATGAGAAAAGCTTGAGATGAGGATAAAAATTGTTAAATTGAAATAGAGAAAAAAATAAGAAAAGTGTACAGAAGTGTGAATTGAGATACTAATTGGAACATACAAAACATAAGGGAATGCTCAACCTATGAACCTCCAACCATGGCGAAGCTAACATAATAATTGTGAATATTGTGAGTTTCACATTTTCTCAGGACACATCTTCAAGACTAAGATAATATAAACTTGTCAATAATCATGTAACCATTATCAATAAGTAGAATTCACAAATTTGAAATTAACTGCTACTGAATTTAGTTGAATTCATAATTCTGAAATTTAAGCCACTAAATCCTTTGCTCAAAGTTGTTCAAATAAGAATTGAACACTTCATCACAACAAAGAGTAAAATATTGTTTAAAAACTGAATTCACTTTTAGTAAATCCTAATTTAATACACTTTGGATTTGAAATTTAAGGAATATTGCAACCACACAGTGTTTGAAATTTCACAAAAATTGCCCGTCATGTTTGAATTTCCACAAAAATTGCCTATAATGCACTAAAATGATTAACAATTCAAATCGTTGATAATTTGTTGCTTTTTTACATATCTTTCTTCAAAGGCACAAAAGGACCAAATGCAAAAGTCTATGACATTTTATTCCTTATACTTTGTAACCATGTAAGGCATTTATGATCTGTTTCTACATCTTTATGTATGTAAACAGGTGTGTTGAGAGAAGCTTTTGTTTTTTGGAACATTTTAGCTTATGATGTAATTAAAACGTCAGTTATTAAGAATTTTGTTACTAGTAACAGTGAGTGTTAACAAGATATCAGAGTCAACAATGTACATATTTAATAAATGATCAATATAGAACGTTCAGTGACATGACATTCTCATCAGAAGAATTAGCAGCTCAAATCTAAAGATTATATACAATATGGAGCATCATCCAAGTCTTGCTTTGCCATCAAAGATCCTATGTGCAGATTATTCTCAAGGTGGATCCCATTTTCCATCAACATCAAGAGGCAAGCAATGTATGAGCAATTGCTTTATGTTTTTACTATTCACACAATTTGCAAAAGATGCACCTTCTTTGTCAAGACCTGACTTGCATGCAATTTTGGAAGCTGGTGATATTTTATACACTTCCCTTCGTAAGTCAGATGAGTTTTTGCTGATATCAGAATTACCAAATCATGTCAAATTTAGAAAGAAATATTTTTCATCATATGTGAAAAAAACCTTTGTGGGTTGTATGGGTATTAGTAGCAGTTCAGGGATTGGTGTGTCACTTGAAACTTCTTTGAACAGGACTTTAGCAGCAACTGAAAATGCAATACTCATTTTCCATTCATCTGCAGTTGCTATTAAGCATCATGGAGGATATTATCATGTTTTTGATTCCCACAATAGGGGTAAAAATGGCCTTTGTGATCCTGAAGGAGAATGTGTTGTTTCAATGTTAACTTGCTTTCCAGCTTTATGCCAGTTTTTGAGAAATCTTTGCCAATCTTTATCAGCAACTGAACTTCATAAAGTTCAATATGAAAGTTGTGCAATAACATTAAGAGAATTGTGTTCAAAGCCTCATAAACCAATTTTAAATATTAATGAAGATAGGAGGAGTTTTCTTTTAAATACCACTGGCATTGCATCGCAGTTGGTGGAAGATGTTACTTTAGGAAAGAGAGTTCATGAAAGCCTTGAAAGTGAACATTCAACAGCCAAAAAAATTTGTTGTGAAATGAAGGAGGATATTAATGAAAAGGGTGTTTCGTGTATTTCAGACCTACAATTATTAGAAAACAAATCAGACTCTAACAGAATAAACAAGGCAATAGAAAATAAATCAGAAAGTGATAAGGGAAACAAATTGAATAAACAAGTTCATTCTGCTATTGCTAACTTTAAAAATTTTGTTGCAAATGGTCCGTCATATATTTGTTCCTGCTGCACTCAGACATGGTTTAGGGAAAGCGTCTTTAAAACTGAATCTTTGCACTCCTCAGTGTTTGCTAGGGCATATTTACTGAACATAAAAAGTGCTGAAAAAACTGAGTGGGTTTGTTTGACATGCTATCGGCATTTGAAACGGGGAAAAGTTCCAGCTTGCTCAGTTCAGAATGGTTTGGGTTTTCCAGAAAGACCACCACAGTTAGATATAACAGAAATGGAAGAGCGCCTGATAAGTCCACGAATCCCTTTCATGCAAATAATGGAAAAACCGCGAGGTGGCCAAAAAAGTTTGCGTGGAAATGTCGTTAATGTTCCGTCTGATGTTAGTGAGACAGTGAAATGTTTACCAAGAATGTTTGCAGAAACTGAGACCATTCAGGTTAAATTGAAGCGCAAAAATGCATTCAAACATCATGTATTACATGAGCCTGTGAGACCAAATAAATGCCTTGATGCCCTACAGTGGCTAATTGAGAACAGCAAGCTGTTTAGGAGTGAAGGGATAACAATCAATGCCAGTTGGAATATCACAGAAGAACAGAAAGAGTGGTATGATTTAAACATGGAACAGACAGAGGACAGTTCTGAAGAAATAGTCATGAGTGTAGAGGAAGAATACACAGACAACTGGACAGAGGATCCAAACTTTCACACTAGATTAACTGGTAATACAGATACACTGATGTATCCTACTGATGTAAGGTCTCTCTGCAGAAATTTTTCTGTTGCGCCTGGTGAAAATCAAATCCCCCTAGGTTTATATCAGGATCCACATGCTGAATATCTAGCTTTTCCTACAATATTTTGTGGTCAGGATCGTCCATCTAACAAAGACAGGTTAGTTCCAGTCACATACAGTACCATATGTAAGTGGGAGTTGAGATCAAAAGACAGGAGAGTAGCTTTCTCAATGCCAAATTTGTTTTTCAAATTAAAAAAGATACAGGTAAAACAAATTCAAGACAAAGTAATTCTTGCCATGAGAAAGTGCCAAAAAGATGGCAAGAAGATAACAGCTAAGCAAGTTTTGAACCCTGCTGCTTTTGACAATATTGTACGATTAAATGAAGGTTATAGGGTTCTACGGACATTGAGAGGATCCCCTGCATACTGGGAAAGTGCTAAAAAGGATGTTTTTGCCATGATGAGACAATTGGGAATACCAACATGGTTTTGTTCATTTTCGGCTGCAGAAACAAGATGGACTAGTCTGCTAAAAATTCTGAGTACACTACTGAACAAAACAGAATTATCTGATGAACAAATCTCTGACCTCTCTTGGACAGATAAATGTGAGCTTATAAAGAAAGATCCAGTGACTTGCTCAAGGTATTTCCATCACAGGTTCCAGATATTCATGCAAAAAATCTTGAAAAGCAGTTTGAATCCGTTTGGGAAAATTGTTGATTTCTTTTTCCGTGTAGAATTCCAGCAAAGAGGTTCTCCACATATCCACATGCTCTTGTGGATTGAAAATGCCCCTATTTATGGAGAAATGACAACAACAGACATAGAGGCTTTTATCGACAAGCATTGCACATGTTCAAAGAATGATGAAATACCAGAACTGATCAATTATCAAACACATAGACATGCTCATACATGAAAAAAGAGGGAAAAAATGTCTGCCGATTTAACTTTCCTTTGCCACCAATGCCACAAACAAAGATTTTGGAACCCCTTGATGACAAGGAATTCGAAGAAAATACTCAAGTACAGCAGGATATCTTAAGATTTTTGAATATTTAAATGAAATCAAACTAGGGGAAGAAATAACTTTTGAAAGTTTCCTAAAGGAACTAGGAATGACATTTGAATCCTACGAAATGGCTATCAGGTCAAGTTTGAAATCAGCAAAAGTATTCCTGCAGCGTAATGTGTCAGAGATAAGAATTAATTCATACAATGAAGTTTTATTAAGAGCTTGGGAAGCTAACATTGATGTCCAATTTGTGCTTGATGGATATGCTTGTGCAGCATACATAGTCTCGTATATTTCAAAATCACAGAGAGGAATGTCCAATTTGCTACATGAAGCTTGTGAAGAAGCAAGGAATGGAAACATGTCCTTAAAACCGCAAGTAAGGAAGATTGGAAACAAATTTCTCACACATGTGGAAATATGTGCACAGGAGGCAACATATCTAATATTGCAAATGCCTCTGCGTAATAGTAGCAGAAGTGTTGTATTTGTCAATACTAATGAACCAAATCAAAGAACATCTTTACTTAAACCGATGGAATCCTTGCAGGAACTACCAGATAATTCCACTGATATTGAGTCGGACAACTCAATTAAACGTTATCAAAGAAGACCAAAGTCACTACAAAATTGCTGCTTAGCAGACTTCATCTCAAAGTTTGATGTAATTTTTCCTGCAAAAGATAAAGGGCAACAACACATTGACTTACACCTATTGCCAGAGGATGAAAGAGAGGAAATAAATGAAGATGACATTTTTCAAGAAACAGATACTGCTGAAAATAACTACGAAAAAGAGTATCAAATGAAAGATGGTTCAATACTGAGGCAGCGAAAAACACAGAAGATCATAAGATATGTGAGATTTAACAGGGAAAGGGACCCAGAAAATTACTTCAGAGAACAACTGATGCTGTTTTTACCATGGAGAAATGAAGACCATGACTTAATGGGGAACTTTGCCACTTATGAGTTGTGTTTCTTTCACAATCAAGAGACCATAAAGAAGAACAAGAAACAATATGAGGCTGATAAAAGAATAACAGATGTTGTAGAAAATGATATGCATCATATGTCAGTTGGTGGTAATCATGTTGTTTCAGCAGAAATTCAGCATCAAGAGGAACTTGACTTACAACAGGATGTTGAAGTATGCGAAACACACAGATGTTTCAATCCACAATTTATGGGAGCAGAATATGATATAGGCACAGATTTGGGAATCACAAGGAAGCAAATTGAGACAAATGATGTAGTATTGCATCAAATGACTGACACTGAATATAAGAATAAAGTACGGTCTTTAAATGAGGATCAAAAATTATTCTTCTACCATGTACTTCATAAGGTGAAAATGGGAAATTTTCCATTCTATAACTTTTTGACAGGAGGTGCAGGTGTTGGTAAAAGTTTGTTGACAACATGCCTATATCAAGCCATCACAAGATACTATGCAAAACAGCCAGGAGAAAATCTTGATGAAATAAAAACTGTTCTGTGTGCTCCAACAGGTAAAGCTGCATATAACATAGCAGGACAAACCATTCATTCCTTGTTCTGTATCCCTGCAAATCAAAACCTGTGTTATAAACCTCTTGATGCACAACAGCTAGATACAGTAAGAGTAAAGTTTCGCAGCCTGAAAATAATTTTTATTGATGAAATATCAATGGTTGGCAATAAAATGTTCAATTTCATTAACTTACGACTCCAAGAAATCTTTGCAAGAAATATTCCTTTTGGAGGGTTAAGTATCATAGCAATTGGTGACCTTTTTCAGCTAAAGCCGGTATTTGATGGGTGGGTGTTTGAAAATCTTGATGATGGATATGGGCCACTTGCGATGAATCTTTGGAGTGAATTATTTCAGGTGTTTAAACTAAAAGAAATTATGCGACAAAAAGAAGACAAAGACTTTGCAGAACTACTGAACAGATTACGGGAGGGATTGCAGACAGAACAGGACATAGAGCAATTAAAAACACGCACGTCTTGCTTGAATTCATTGCAGAATGTCAATCTTGTTCCACATTTATTTACAACAAATGCTAAGGTAAATTGTCACAACATGAAAGCATATAATAGTGCTGCTATTGAAAACAAATGCACTGTTTCAGCAATAGACACAGTAGGTGGCGATGTAACCACAGATATGAAAAACAAAATTCTTGCACAGGTATCCGAAAACCCCTCAAAAACAATGGGATTGCATAAGGAACTTCATCTTGTGAAAGATTTGCCAGCAGAAATATGCACAAATGTAAATGTACAGGATGGACTAACTAATGGTAGCTCATGTGTTGTAAAGAAATTGGATTTTAGAGTTCCTGATTTCAAAAGATGTAGTATTGTGTGGACTTTGTTTGATGAACCAAGCATTGGGTCTGCCACTAGAATGAAATATGCCCATTTGTATACCAAAGATATTTGCAAATCTTGGACACCTATTGTTGAAATTTCACCAAAATTTACTGTAGGGCGTCATAAGTCCTGTTACGTTACAAGAAGGCAGTTTCCATTAAGGTTAGCCTGTGCCAAGACCATCCACAAAGCTCAAGGGTCAACTCTGAATGATGTAGTAGTAGATTTAGGGACTAGAAAAGAAGAACATATGCATTATGTTGCCTTAAGTAGAGTGTGCAAGATACAGAACTTGTTCATACTGTCTTTGAATGAACAGAAGATAGCAGTATCTGGCAACATTATCAGTGAAATGCAGCGGTTGGGAGAGAAAACTGTGTTGAGGACATGCTTACCAATATTGGGAAATATTGCATCAGATATGAAAATCATATATCAAAACTGCAGGTCCTTGCACCTTCACATGAAAGATGTCTATGCTGACAAAAATTTGATTTTAGGAAACATTATAGCATTCTCAGAATCTAGGCTTATGTATAGAGACAGAGATGAAGATTTTCAGTTGCCTGGTTTCAACATGTATCGTTTTGATGCAGATGTTTCAAATGAATTAGAACGCCCATGCACTGGAATGGTGCTATATTCCCAAATTGAGTTGAAAAACCCAAGAAATTTTATTTTATGTGGCATAGAAACTGTAATTGTAACTTTAGATTACAAGGAATGTGCACTAAACCTTGTGTTTATTTACTGTCCCCCGAAAAAAGCAAGCATCTCTAATTTTTGCCAATACCTGATATCAATTATGTAGTTACTTGAGGCAGACATTCCAATTTTGATCATGGGAGATACAAATATTGACTATTTTTCCCCAGACAACTTTCCGCATTTATACAAAAAACAAAGCTGAGACAAATTTTGCATAGTTATACAAGAGACTATGGAACATGCTTAGATCATATTTATACTACATATGTGTCGAATTCAGATGTTTCTTGTGCCACCTTAGAATCTTATTACTCGGACCACAAACCAATTATTGCTTATTTGCCTCTGAATTAATGGGAAACAATGATTTTTTCTTATACTGTTTCATGAAAATTTCATATTTATTGGCTTATAGAATAGATGTACACACTGATCATGAGTACTATTTTAAGAATTTCCATATTTCCCCTAGAATGTTAGTCTAAGACAGCTTTTCTTTACTTTTTTTTTCCTGTAGTGTTTCATTTTTGTAGTGTTTCATTTTATGTTGCATTGTGAGACATATTTATTTGGTAATTGTGCAATAACAGAACATTAAGCTTTCAGATTAAATTAGTATCCCATATAAAACTAAAGCAAAGGTTAATGTTATTAAAGTGGTTGTTTATTTTCAATCTACTGATTATTAATGACTTCATCTTGTATCAAATTTCTTGCCAGTTATCTATAAAAACATATTTTCTTAATTCAGATGCAAGAAAAATCTCTGGAAGAACTGAGTGAGGAAAGCAAAACCAAGGAGACGGTAACCTACCCACTGGGGAAGTTGGTTGTGAAAGTTGCTAAAGTTGGCCACACAGCAAAATTCACAGGGAGCAATGGAGTGCCAGGAAGCATGCTAAACTTTAGCATTGCTGATTCAACAGATGCAATGTTGGCTACTCTGAGTGATGAGACGCAATGTAACAAAATGAAGGAAGGAAGAACCCTTCAACTCAGGAACTTTCTGGTGAAAGGAAAGAGAGTAGTGCTTTCAGGGCACTCAAAAGTCATGAGTGCATCTGCTCTAGAACTGCCTGATGGACAAATTCAGAAGGCAACACTTCTCATCATGCCTCCATCTCCCTCCAAGACGCTGAGGGAAGCCATGGACTCCCCTCTGCGTGACATCGTAACTATTCAGGGCCAGATAATTCGGGTAAATATTGGAAGTTTGTTCCCTCTAGTAGTGCAAAAATTGAAAGCATTCATATTTTCCATTTACTCACATGTACATGTTTTGCTTTTGTTTGAACATATTTCTATAATCTATTGTGTATATTATTTTTTAGGATGAAGCAGTTAGATTTGTTCAAGTTGGGCAAAAGGAGATAAAAATTCGAACCATCACCTTAGAGGAACACGGAAACACAATGGAGGTAACACTCTGAAGGGATTTGGCAGAAAGCCAGCTTAAAGTGCAAGACTTCGTTGAAATTTGTCATTGTGTCGTGTCTGAGTGGCAAAAGAAGAAATCACTGAACACGACAAGGAACTCTTTAATCAAGGTAGCATGCAAGTATTAAATAATGGAAAACTCAAGTTGAATATATATTTTTATGAATAAAAAGAAGCAATGTTGAAGCATCAACACCAGTATAATCGGTAAAATGTTTTAGTTCATGTTTTTGTTTAAAGCATATATAATTTTTGGAAATTGTGTATTTTCTTATGTTCACTAATGGAAGGTAGTAGTATTGTTGCTCAGAATATAATTTGCTTGTTTTGTAAAGGATTGTCCTTAACATTGCTCAGTTCCTTTCTAGCAAATTATTAAAACTACCTTGCAAATTACAGTAAAATTCTGTAGCTTAAAATATCCATAATACCTTTCAGACTGTTGCTCCCCGTGAAGTTGATGTGACAGGCCAAGTAGAGGCTTTGGCGATACTTGAACAGGACGTGGAAATGTGTATCAGAGACGAGACGAAGGGTTTGAAAGATGTAAAATTTGATTTGGCTTTGCTGAAATTAGAGCTCAGTTTAAGAGAGGACGAAAGAAGTATGGAAAATGATGCAGATCTGGAAGAATTCTTGATCACGAAATTGCCGTTCAAGGTTCAAATCAATTTGACTGGATCAAATGTAAACTCTTTTGACATCCTTGAAATGTAAAGCTATGTTGCGGGTATAAATAACTCGCCTACTATTGTGTCAAAACACCAATGATTATAGAAGGTTTCTATTCTACTTGTTAAACTTCAAAGTTACTGCTATTTTTCATTCATTTGGTCTTTTTACAAATGCATGTGAATATCATTTCCATGTTTTTTTATCATCAGAGATTTACAAATTGTGAAACATACAAGTATTGTAATGATCCACTTTGGTATTTTCAATAGTAAATGTGTGGTAAATATATGTGCCATTTTTACAGATTACTCAGGGATTCACTTTTACATCTTGTCACCTGATATTGATCAAAACATGAAAATTTTTCATATCATTTCAAGGCTTCTGAACAGCAATTGTTACTTGCAGCAATGCTGAGGGTATGAAATGTTGCATTTAGATTGTTCCTTTGTATTTGTGTTACACATGTAGATAATTCCTTGATCTATGCTTTATGTACAGACAAAATTAAGAATGACACATTTTTTCAATTTTAAAATTCATTGCAAAGCTGTACTTCATTTTTTTTTACTTTTATAGAGAATTGTCTATTTTCCCTTTATATTATTTCTTCTTAGCATTTGAATGCTACAGCTTTTTGCCCTACATAATTGCTGTGACAGTGCATGATGCTCAAGATATTTTGCACTTGTGTACATAGAGCTTTTTTCCCTTGTCAGACTGAAGGCGATTCAATATTGTCAACCTTTGATGTGTTAATATTAAAAACAGTATATGGAAATCGTTTTCATATCATGATTTAATGCCTTGTGATCTGCTTAGTGTTACTTTTATGCACATTGATATTGTTTTGCCTTGCATAGCTCTAAGAATTTCATGTAGCATTGATTTTGGTTTTGTTCATCTGCAAAGATTTTTCTTTCTTAATCTTGCCAATACAGGACATTGTAGTATATGTTGTACTTTATTATTATTTTTACAAGTTTTGTATCATAGTATACTATAGTTAGGATAGTTTTTTTGTGTGTTTGAATAATTTGAAGCCATGGGATTTTTTCCCTGCCAAAGTTTTGTGAAATACTCATGCAATGCAATTTTTCCTTATTGGTATGGTTTTTTCCTATATATACATTTGATGTGTGTAAGCATTTGCCATATTTCTGCCCTCATATATTTCATTGTCATGGCATAAACGTAGCATAACAAAAATTCAGTATTATTTCGTTTTTAAGACGTCAGATGCTTTACCTTGCATATCAGCTTTTTGGACTAAATTGTGCTATGTATTTTGCCATTTGTAAAAGTTAAACACATTTTTAAACATTTATTGATAATTTGTTTTGCTGATTCTTCCAGTTTTTATCAAATTGGGTTTTACCTGGATAAAGTAGGCTCTAGCTGGCATCATTGTTCATTTGTTATATGTAATATGCTTGTATATTGTGTGTTTTCTTGCTAAATTAGCACATATATTTAGCAACCAGTTGGCTTGCTTAATCATATTTTGATAATATCTTTATTGTCAATTTCTTTTCCATGTAGGTGAACTCTAGTCAGATCTGTTAGATGTAAGTTGACTTTAACCAGTGTGACCTTTTAGCTTAGTGGATAATGTTTCAAAGTTGCTGATATATTTCCTATGTAAATATTTGACTTTTACTCCCATAAGTTTCTTGATAATTTGGACCATTATTCTTACATTACTTAGCTTAGGTAATGTTATTTTTTTTCCATTGGAAAGTCAAATCTTGAAAAAAAGAATCCTTCCAAAGATATAGAGCTTAACAGTAATTGAAAACATTCTTACTTCATGTTTATTAAATTTGATGAATTCAGACAAGGCTTGTATCATATTGTGTCAGACACCTATATTACTTAAATGTGCATTGAAACTCTTGTATTTTGTAAATGTCATATTCTCTTTAGTCTAGATACGTATTCCAGTTTATTCCATGAAATCATTTCATCTTCCCATTGCATTAGAAAAAAAACCTCCATTTATTCTTTTCATCTGTTACTATGGTGCTCAACAATTCAAATCCTTAATGGTGCCAAACTGTGTTCAAGTTTTTGTATTTAAAAAAAGCATTGTTTTATTTTGTCGGAAATGTCAAATAAATTTTGGATTATTTTATATGTTATTTTGTTATTATGAATATTTAGCGATATATCCCTAAAGCAGAGGAAAGGATAAATGGAATCACCCTGCGTGTCCATCTTTGTTAATTTTATATGCAGGTCATAACATGGTGTACACTCATTATCTGACTTTATGAAGCACAAGGCCATTTGGTTCAAGGTCTGTGTCAAAATTTGTATGTGGTCAATATTTCTGCAAAATGTTAAAATTCTATTTGATCTAATGTAGGATTCCTTGCACACAGAAACTATACAAACGGTGTTACAAGCTTCCCTGAATTGAGGAACAGAGCACTTTTATATGGTTATATAACAGAATGAGTTTGACAGGATGCTCTTATCAAAAGTATAAAATCAACCTTGCTTAGGTGCCATAATTAAATGCCCCAGAATGGACAGCCTCCGTCTCTCAGTACTTTCAGTACTTTGATTATTAACTCTAAATTAATAAGAGGCCCACGGGCCTTAACGGTCACCTGAGTACAATACAACAATTTAGAGGATCCATAAACTGATAAATGAAGCTTTTAATGTTGCCCAAAAGCAAGAAAAATAGTATGATAAGCATCAACAAAATAATTGGTGTAGCATCTATCTGTCCCCCATTTAACACTATTACCATGCAGACTATTAACAAAATGTCTATTTTTAATCCCAAATTACTACTTCTCACATTGGTCTCTGGTAAAAATACCCTTGCATACTAAAACTTTTACTCTGTTTGCCTCGAATATGCCCAGAAGCATAGAAGATTTTCAAAGAAATGCATGTTCACTATATAATTAAATAAATAAAGCCCCCCCCCCCCCCCCCGCTCACTAGAACATCTTACCCAGGAGCCATGAACTTACAATTCTGGAAGAAGCACTTTGCTCATCATAACTATATACTTGTTTTCTTTGCTTTATTACCAGTAGTAGAAAAAATATTTTGAAAGAAATTATGCATTTTCACTATAAAATCAATAGCCCCCCCCCCCTTCACTAGAACCCTGATCCAGGGGCCATGATTTTCACAAATTTGGAAGAGGCGTTCTTCCTTTTCATAACCATGCACTTTCTTTATTTGAATAATACCCAGGAACAAAGAAGAAGATTTTGAAAGAATTTATGCAATTTCCCTATATAGTCAATAGAGCCCCGCCCTAACAGCAGAACCCTTCACCCAAGGGCCACGAAATTCACAATTTCTGAGGAGGCATCCATGCTCATCATAACTATGTACTTAGTTTATTTAATATCCAGGAGAGAGAAGATTTTCAAAGAAATAATGCATTTTCACTATATATATCAATTGAGCCCCACCCTGACACCAACACCCCGACCCAGGGGCCATGAAATTCACAATTTTGGAAGAGGCAACCATGCTCATCATAACTATGCACCAAGTTAGTTTATTTAATACCCAGGAACAGAGAAGAAGATTTTCAAAGAATCAATGCAAATAATCAATAGAGCCCCACCCTAACACCTGAATCCCTGACCCTGGGGCCATGAAATTCACAATTACTGAAAAGGCAGCCATGCTCATCATATCTTTGTTCTTAGGTAGTTTATTTAATACCCAGGAACAGAGAAGAAGATTTTCAAATAATTAATGTATTTTCACTATATAGTCAATAGAACCCCGCCCTAACACCAGAACCCCTGATCCTGGGGCCATGAAATTCACAATTTTGGAAGAGGCACTCTTGCTCATCATAACTATGTACTTAGTTACTTTATTTAATACCCAGGAGCAGAGAAGAAGATTTACAAAGAATTAATGCATTTTCACTATATAATCAATAGAGCCCCACCCTAACACCAGAACCCCTGACCCTGGGGCCATGAAATTCACAATTTTGGAAGAGGGTTCAATGCTTATTACAATCATGCCAACAGTTTGACTGCTTGATGTTCAGGAGTAAAGAAGATTTTTAAAGATTGCATTAATTTTGGTGGTGTTAGCCCCACCCCTTAGGCCCCAGGGAGGCAGTGACCATGAAATTCATAATTTTTGTTCCCCTTCACCCATAGATGCTATATACCAAATTTGGTTGAAATTAGTTGAGCGGTTCTGGAGAAGAAGTTAAAAATGTTCAAAAGTTAACGCACGACGGACGAAAACGGATAGCAATAGGTCACCTGAGTGACTCAGGCGATCTAAAAATAGTATTAAGAGCATACAATATTTATCGAAGAAAGAAATATGTTTGATTACATCTTTACTTGCTACCTAAGAAATCAATTCGCTTTCTCTCATCTAAAAAGTTCTGAAAAGTTAAACGCCTGAATATTTTTAAAACTTTCCAAAAAGTAAAAAAAAAAAAAATCAAAAAAATAATTAAAACTTGTAACTTATGAAAAGTTAAAGAAAAAGAAGAAAATAGTTATACATATATCAAAAATCAATTTTCATGTTAAAAAAAGTAGTGTTTTTTGTTAAAATTTTCTTCGTTTTTTTTTTTTTTAATAAAAAATATATATTCGGTCAAAATTAATATTTTTGTTAAAATTTTCTTTTTAAATTAAAAAAAAAAACTATATTCGGTCCTTCTCTATATGAGAAATATATCAAATTAATAAACTTGCCTCTTTTTTCTGCATCTGTATTTCTTTGTATTGTATTTAGAGCACCTGTCTACTTTTTTTCTTCACGTCTTATATATCCTCTGTTAGTCGGATTTCATGATTTTTACGAGTTAATGGAACATCAACTCAGTTACGCTCTTGCTTAGGTTTTCCTGCATTGCAACCAAAGAACACAGCTCATTTATTTAGTTCCTTCTACAATAATTTACCTTTGAGTTTGAAAAATTCAACATAAATGAAAACGAACATATTTTTTCTACACATTATACCGTTTCTTTTCAAAAAGCAAATTCATGATAGGTATACATAATATCATTTTTATTGAATTTCTTTATTGTGTCGGTCCAACAAAAAAAATAATGCACTTTAAACCGCTGAAGAAACAAAAGTGTATTTCCTCACTTCTCATATTCCTGTATATGCATATGTGCGGAGTTAATTTTTTTTTTTTAATTTCATTTTTTTTCCAAACATATGATTTATTAAATGAATCACTTAAAAATGCTGAAGAAAAAGGTTTTAGATTAAAATCTGCAAATAGACTGAGCTACTTTTCATCTTCCTACGCACCACGCTGTTTTATTTGTAAGCAACAACAAATGCACATTGGCACGAAAAATCGACAGCGTTACTTCAAAACTTTGATTGATTAATTGTATGTTGTTTAACGTCCCTCTCGAGAATTTTTCGCTCATATGGAGACGCCACCACTTGCCGGTGGAGAGCTGCAAATTTTTGTCCTATGCTCGGCACTTACGGCCATTAAGCAGTGAGGGGTCTTTTTCGTGCCAACACCTACTGCGACACGGGACCTCGGTTTATACGGTCTCATCCGAAGGACCGGTCTCCACGTCCCACAGTGGGATTCGAACCCGCGACGTAAGGATCAACTCTTTACTTCGCGACTCTAGAGCAAACGCTCTAACCACTGCGCCATGCGGGCGACTACTTCAAAAGAAAAAGAATTAAATTGAAGCATACTTGGAGAGATAAAGAAGCACATCAAGGTCATTACATTTATGCATAGTTATATGTAATTCTGATAGATAATTAAGCTAAGTCTGTGAGTTTATCGATAGTCATACTGATCGAGTATACGTGTTGCATGTTAATAATAGCGCCATCTTCTCCTCACTGCAAATTGCTCGGCTTTGTATAAAAGTAGTATAATGCGAGACATCATAACCCACATTGAGGTTCAGTCGGATTGAGGTTCAGGACGTAAATCAGTGTAAACCAGGAAGGTAATACGGGAGGAACGTAGCAGGAAGTCAATAAGTAGTATTAATGCGAGGATTAGAATGATGAACAACGTTTCGTCGTTATAAATTTAATTTCATTTGATTTATGAAGATATGAATTGATTAAGTAGACATTTGTTTAAAACAATTCCAACAGAATACAACAGATGACTTCAAGTCGAGTATTTAATTAGACGTTGAAATATCAATTGTTTTGAGTATTTTAGACAATCATGACTCTCGCTGGATAATTAAAAAAAATGAAACATCAGAAAAAATTACTTTTCACTAAATTTTCTAGATGCATTAGTATATCAATCGTTATGTATATAACATTTTCCGACGGAAATGACCCAATAAGTTAAAAATCGGATATGACGACCATCCTGTTCCGTTTCCGGAACGTTCTTAAGTGTTCTGTCATTTGACCAGCAGTATTCACGGTGACAACATGTTTTCCTCTTGCTGTAAGTTATCGTTAGAAAATGGACGCTTCGTAGAGGTTTACACGACGAAAGACAAGGAATACAGAGTAGACCTACGCGAATGGGAATCGGATCGATATCCCAGCAACAAGGGAATAAGTTTAAAACCAGACATTTTTAAAACATTGACAATGGTTTTAGACATGATTGATAACGCTTTGAACAAGAAGGAAGAGTTGAATTACCACATGGGATCTAACATTTTTTGCACAATTAAAAAGGATAATCCATGTGTGGACATCCGTCAATACTGGCAACCAGTAGGTCAAGAAATACTCGCTCCAAAAAAAAGGGACTTTGTCTTCGCCCGGTCGAGTACAGAAGGTTGAAGTCTCATGTGACGGAAATAGAGAAAGCTATTTTTGAATTCGATTCATTCGTTCCATGTTTCATAGGCGATGATCATTTGAATCAATTAGGCCTGCTCCAGTGTCCTACCTGTAACCCACTAGATTATACGAAATGGTGAAAAGAAACGGTGCAGGAAAAAACTTCTTAAAGAACAATAATTAGCATAAATATTGTAATATATTTATTAATATTACTAAGATTTTTTGTATGTACTATCATTATTGTTTCCCTTTCATTATGAATCGTTTGCGGTGAAATCTTTGTCAATATGTCACATATTCTATGCACTTGTGGTGTAAAATGTATTTTTATTCTAGATCTTTTACATGTCAATAAATGAAGTTGTTAAACATGATTCCTATTTGTTGTATCATCAGTGTTATTGTTAAACATGTTTCCGATTTGTTATATAATCATATTACTTTATCAGGATATGAATATAAAAATTACAACTCGGAAAGGGTGTTTATCATTTTATGTTTTTAAAATGAGACAGACTAACGTGGGTTATCAGGGAGAAATGAACTGTATACTAAATCTCAACTTCTTGCCTCGACAGTTAATTAATGTGCGCTACGACCTTAGGTCATTTCCAGGTGTAATTTACCAAAATAGGAAAATCGGAGGAAATTGTTTAATATTTTCCAATGGAAAAATAAATTGTTATGGTCCTTGTGAAAGTTTCAGTCAGGGACTTGAAAGACTGAGAAAGTATGCACTCGTCATACAGAAACTCGGATACGATGTGCGTTTGCAAGACGTACGACTAGTCACTTCGTCTGCTTGCCACAAATTATCTGGAAAAGTGAACGCAAATTCATTGTCTCGAACTTTGAATTTTTCATATGACCCGGAGTTGTTTCCCGCCGTCATGTTACGACGAGAAGGTATTCATTTCACCTGTCATTTGCGAGGAACAGTTCTTATCACCGGCATTAAGAGATTTAATGATTTAGACAACGTAGTATTTCCAACAATTTTAGAAATCGAGATGTGTTTATAAGAACAAGTTCTTTTAATTTTTGATAGAGAAATATTTAGAGTCCGTTTATTACAACCCAAAGCATCCAGGGTCATTTGGGGGTTTGGAAAAATTATATCATGCCGTGCGAAAAGAGGGAAAATATGTTCGAAGTCGAACAAAAATCAAGAACTGGTTATAAAAACAGGAAACGTTTACTCTACACAGATTAATAGAAAATTCAAATGTGTGCGAGTAGTCGTTCCAGAGATTGGTTATCAGTGGGATGCTGACACGGCCGTAATGAACTCGTATCGCAAAGAAAACGATGAATTTGGTTACTTTCTTTTTGTCATTGATGTATTTTCTAAATATGCCTGGACAGTCGCTTTAAAATCTACCAAAGGTAGCGAGATGTCACGCGCTTTAGCCTCTGTGTTTTCAAACACTAACAAGCCTAAGAAAATACGAACCGACAAAGGTTCCGAATTCATGAACAGAGATGTTCAGAAGCTTCTAAAAGAAAACGGCGTGACTCATTTCTGTTCTCCAAACGAAGAGAAAGCAAACGTTGCATAAAGAGATATTAAAACTATAAAATCTAGATTGAGTCGATACATGACTCAAAATCAGACTCATCGATGGATCGATGTTTTAGCTAATGTCACAAAGAGTTATAACGCCACCTATCACCGAACCATCAAGATGGCACCCGAACAAGTGAAAAAGAACGACGAAGCATCTATATGGATGAGCTTGTACGATCATGCTCTCAGAACTAAAGTAAAAAGATCCGAAATAAATATATCTGGACCTCTGCGTTTTCATTTTAAAGTCAGCAATAAAGTTCGCATTTCTCACCTGAGACAGCCATTTGATCGAGAATACGATGAGAGGTGGACAGGTGAATATTTCGTCATTAAATCAGTCATGGCCAAACAGAGAATACCTCTATATCATTTACAGGACATAGATGGCGAAGACATAAAAGGGACATTTTACGAAAGAGAACTAGAACTGTCCAAAAGGGACAAATCCCCCCCCCCCCCCCCCCCCCGCTGGGTTTTTCAGAGAAGGTACCAAATCACTAATATTTTCTAGATGTGAGAGGCGTTCACAATTTGCTTAAACATTTAGAGTGAAAATTTAATTACTCATTACATTTTTTTAATGAATGAAACTAAGGTGCAGCTCATAAACCATCAATACTAATAATTAGTGTTTTTTAATACATTGAAAAAAAAATAATTTGCAACTTTCTGTCATCTTTGTGAGATTGAAAAAAAATATAATTAATTATACAAAATCAAATTGATCTTAATACCTTTATATCAAACTCATTTTAAAAATAAATGGCTGGTTCCAGTAACTATGTATTTTGACAGACATAAATTACAATTAAGAGACTTAGACAACAGAGATCTTTATTTCTTTCTGCCCAATTCCCAGGAGATATAGATAAGACCTGCTTGATCAGAGATACCCTAACAGCTTCCCATACTGAATTCATTAATTAATCTTTATCTGGATGCATTTCCACTCATTACTCCCAAGTGACAAATGGATTTACACTATCTGCTGTGTAATGTAAAAACTGTTTTTAATACTTTGTGATTTTGTTTTAGTTCTAATGAGTAGTTTTAAGCTGTAGTTCACATTTTTGTACAGATGTTCTAGATTCTTTGTCTCAAACCTTAGACATGAACCCGAAATGACTAAGTCAATAAAAATGAAAAAAACCACATGTAAAATGCAGAAAAATTATCATATAATGTTGAAAATACCACGTGCACATCTTCATATGGTATATAATAAGTGTACAAATTTTCATACAAATCTATGCAATAGTCTCTGGGAACAGATCCGGACAAAACCACAAAATATAAATGAAAAAAAAAAACACCTGTAAAATGCAAAAACATTATCCAATTATGATGAAAATATCAGGTGCACACCTTCATATGGCGAATAATAAGTGTACAAATTTTCAGACAAATCCTTGCAACAGTTTCCAAGAAATGATCCGGACAAAATCTCGTCTACAGACAGACGGACATGCTGATTCCAATATAACCCCCCCCCCCCGTAAACGTCGTTTGCGGGGGGTATAATTACAAAAAGTACTTTTCGACAGAGACGCGATGTATAGAATCGAGAAGGTGTTGCGATATAAAGGGAATCAGGCTTTAGTCAAGTGGTGGGGGTGGCCTAAAAAATTTCACAGCTACATACCCAAATCGTCACTGAAACATTATAAGAAGAGTTAGATATGTGGTATATAAAATATAATTATTAATAAAACAAAATCATAATCATAGTGTTGATTTAACTTAAAAAATAATAAAAGAATGGAACAATCTAATATAATGCAGAATGCCGATTTTCTGAGAGTTCTCAGACAAGCTAACCGCAGTTGTCAGACGCACTATGATTCCTAGAGCAAGCGATCGACAAATATTAGCTCTTTGCGATGTCGTGGCTCACTTGCTTCTAGGCCATGTTCCGATCTTAACTCGCGATCGCTCTCATTTCCGGCGTTGGCGGCTTGTTATGAGACAATTGGTCAATCCACGGATTTCAATTGCACGCAAAAAAAAAAAACAAACTACTTTCTCACTGCGAACTGATTCCAAGACTTTTGAGAGATTATTACTTGGCGAGGATACTCATTCGTATTCTGAGAGACAGAGAATCTGAAGTTCTAAGAGAGCGAAACCGCGATTCGCTACAGACATGACTGTGTATTTATTTTTGAACGGGAAAGACTCGTCAAATTTTCATCCCTCTAATACACCCGATGATTTTATCGTTACTCTGCCTAAGCAATACATATTGAACGGTTCCTGGGAGTGTGCGCTTTAAAAAGGGAACATTCGTCTGTCCAAAGAAAATTTGGTACCTCGAGTGTACGTGTGCTGCGATATAGTTGAAGATAGTTATGTCCGAAATAATATGCTACCGGTTTTGCGAGCTTGCGATGTAGCGAAGGACATTAAGGAGTCTTATAACCTTCCCTTCTACTTTGATATATCTAAACAAGACTTTCGCAACATCAGAGTTTTTATAAGAAACGAACAGTTAAGGCCTCTTCCTACAAGCATTGAATCATTTGCGCGTGTCTTGTGTTTGCGGAAAAAGAAACCGTGGGCTCAGTAGAGGTGTACGACTATAATAAAATGCAATGGGTTCCTTACGTTCCCGATTTTAATAAATGGATAAACCATTTTGAAGACCTTTCCGCTGGTAGGGTTCGTCCGGATTATAAAGGGAGGTACATTGTTGGTAGTGGCTCTCAACAGCGATATGAAACTCCTTCTAGGGACCATCACCCCTCCGTGAAATTAGTGACCCCAGTAGCTCAGGCAATCGAAATGGCTAAATCGGAAATGGAACGTGAAAACGACAACTCCTCACCAAAAAAGCGACAATCTGTAAGAAAGCGACAAATGTATCGCCCACCGGGAAAACCTACAAACTCTAAACCTAGAACCAAGAAGCAAAAACAGCACGCAATTCGACGATTAATCATGAAAGAAAACCACATGAACTAACTCTCCATCTTTGAACCTCCGCCGACGGACACGGCCATACTTACAAGAGAATGGGTAGAGTTTAGACCTATCAATCAAATTTCTGAGTATTCTGCTTTGGAATTCAACATTCCTCCTCTCTCCACCGGATACATGGACCTTCAGAACAGTCGCTTAAAAGTTAAGCTAAGAATACTAAGCCCGCTGAACACCCCCATCACTGAAGAAAATGCCGTTGGTTTGACAAACTTGCCTCTACATGGCATCTTTTCTCAAGTGGACACTAGTCTTCAGCAGACTCCAGTGTCACAGCTGGGAACGAATTATCCCTACAAGGCCTACATCGATACCTTACTATGTACATTCGCCGAAAACTACGAAGTGCGTCAGTCTCAGCTCTACCTTAAAGACACCTCTGATCCCGAGGATCCAATCAAAGGGATAAACATCGGTTTATTTCAAAGATATCAGTTTACCAAAGGTGGAAAAATTGTAGACTTAGAAGGACCCTTACACGTAGATATTTTCAACAAGATCGTTTGGTTTTAAATGGGGTCGCACTTTCCCTGAAACTATGGCCTAGCAAAGATTCATTTAGATTAAAGTCAGCTGAGGGTAAAGATTACAAAATACAAATTATCGATGCCAGTTTTAAACTCTGCATTCAGCGATACAATCCCGCCCTTATCATGGCGCATGTGAAAATGCTGGAGAAGTCCCCTGCCGTGTATCCCTACTTGTTTTCCAGTTTAAAAATTGCTTCCATCGCTAAGGGTGAACTCAGTTTGACCATAGACGACGTATTTCAAGGAGAAGTTCCGTCTACGCTCATTCTGGGAATGGTGTCCAGTAGCGCCTTTAACGGAGATTATAAGAAATCTCCGTATAGCTTTAAACATTTTAATTGTAACTTTGTAGCTTTCTAAACCTCTACAACCAAATTACGAGTCAGTTACGAGTACTTGGAAAGCTTATCAAACCCTCCTTCTAGGTAGAGAGCACGTTAGTATAGAGCGAGGGGAATATCCCGTTGGAAATGCTTTATATGTCTTGAGCATTAATCCCTACATCGACTTTAATATGAAGCGGAAAGGTCATTGTCACTTAGAATTAAAATTCGCTTTACCCCTTCTCGTCGACAGTGTTACTTTAATATACGAAAAATTCCCGCAGGTTCTCCACATTGATCAGTCTAGGAGCATTATATTCATATGAACAATTACGAATTGAAACATTATTTATCATCACACGACGTTCAGGTCGTATGCGCCGATGACCTGACGAATGCGGGGGAAAAGGTTTACATTGGGTCGTTTTTCATTTTCCCTCAAAAGGATCTATAGAGTTCTTTGATTCCCTCGGGAATGCACCGGAATATTATCATAGGAGATTTCAAAGCATTTTGGTATTCAATAGACCGAGAAATAAATATATCGATTCCAGAGTCCAGTCAGAGACTTCTTCCTTGTGTGGACACTATTGTATCTATTTCATCTTATAAAGAATTAAAGGACGTTCCATGCATAACATTGTACATGACTTTTATGATCTAAATAGGCATGCAAATGATCGTTTGGTGTCTGGTTTTATAAATAATATGCATAGATAAAAAACTTTTTTCAATAAATTGTGTTTATTTTTATTTCATTTTGCTCCAAATCAAATATTATCATTTAAAATTGTTTGTAGTGAGGTATTGAGGGATAAAAAAGAAAATATAAACAATCCAATTGCATGGATTATTAGGGAAATAAAAAGTGAAATTTTAAGTAAATGCGGATTAAATCTATTGAATGTGTTGTTTCAGTAGACGATACATGTGTCAGTGAATGAAAAAGAAAACACGTTAATTAATCAACAGACATTATTTACACAGATAAATCTATTAAGTTCTTTTTTGTAATAAAATCAAAACTATCACTTAATTTGTTAAAATGGAATTGTTGTTTTTGTCAAAGAAGAAGGATGTTATTACACCTTCTCAAACTGACCACCCGTGAAGTATTTGAGTTAATCAGATTTCTTATAAAAAGCCCTGTATTAAAACTCGACCAGTATAGAACCATCACCCTCTTCAAAATACGAAACAAAAAAAATCATTATGGGTCTCGGAAAAATTTAACAGACAGGAGAGATGAGGTGGGGTTACATGTATGCCCGATTTCAACCTTCGTCGTTTGAGTGCAGACTCTGCTGCGAGGTGAAAACCGTTAGCTATGTTTGCTACACCTGTAAGCAGATAGCTTGCTGCATGATTTGCTTCAGGCGATTGATGTCCCGCAGTTGCCCTCTTTGCAGAAGCAGAACGACACCAGGTAAATTATTATGATTGTTAATTGGTGTAGAGTAGCGGGGCATAGATTTTCTCTTTTTAAATTTTATTATTATATTTTTTTTTTTCTTTCAGACCCTGCTTCAATTTAAACTTTAACTAAAGCAACGGGGGGTGGGGGGTGGGGGTTTATTCTACCTTTAACTTATTTTAAAATTAAACTTATTACACTATATTAATATATAAAAAAATTTTTTTTTACTTCTTCTTGACCATTGGAAGTGTCTAATATGTTTATTTTACTTGTGTTTGATCATACATAATGGAGGGGCTGCGTCTTATATAAGTAGGGTTTCAAAACCAAAAAAAAAAAACCCTACAATTCATCAATCTCTTCGTTATCACTGTGTATATCGCTCAATGTTTGTATATTCAAAAAAATAAAGCGATTCACATTAAAGAATTAAGTTTTCGAATACAATGGAGATTTAAGGGAAACTAAATTTTAACAAATCCAACAGTAAAATCATCTTTTAAAAAAAACGTAATTAATAATACTACTTTTCATAAGTAAAATCAATGTCGATTTAAGTAATGTCGCGATATACTATTTATGGATAAATAAAATATAATACGAGAATAAAATTGTGATGTTCAGCATATTCGGTTCAAGACTGTGTTAACTATGAATCGTGTATAATCAATCCTACTGCAGACATATATACACATTATGTAATATCCCCTACATGCCGCTGGTCCGCTATGCGAGGGGACAGTCTTCGGGTAACATCAAAGGCGCCGCTAGCGCCTGGGTGACTTGACTTTCAGAAGGGGGAGGGGCAAAGGAATGGAATTCTTCAAAACTACGGCCTTTGTACTTCTACGGAATCAAATAATTTAAGTGGCGCATCACTAAGATTTATTGTTTTTAATAATTATGACAATTATTAATCGTTAATTTATCGATTTCTTTGTAAATAATAAATTTTCTTAACCCAAAGGCAACTTCACCAATATGGACACTTCCACTGGTCAAGGACCAGTTCCATTTTAATAAACAGGGATGTTGAACTTCTTTTTAAGTTTTAAAGAACTATGTATGTAACTTACATCTAAAAAAAATTTCCTATTATTCTAAAAAGAATAATGCCCGGTAGTTATCAACGGTTAAATGTAATTTTGGGGGGGAAAAATTGATAACATCGTAATTTAGATAACCATTCCACCCCTAATTGGAATGAGTTATTATTTATTATATAAGAGATGGAGGTCGACTTCGGCCATCCTATTCCTGAAATTCCAGACACAATGTTCGTATTCTTCTTGATGATTTTGTTGGTGCACGCCGATGCGCTGTGCAGGGTATCGGAGGGAGTGGTCCAGTGCCGGGACTGGAGAGAGTTTGAGACGGGAAATCATCTGATGGCAAACTTTGTCATATTGGAGCGAGTAGGGGGGGAGATCAATGTGCAGGAGTACCCAGTGTTGAGCCGTCTACTCGTCCACGACCCTCAGACCAAGTGTGATGCCATCAAACCAAACACCTGGACGACGATCCAGATAGGATCCCACACTTGTCAGCTAAATATACCTATAAGGGTTTTCATTTATTTTTTTTTATCAATGTCATGAAAAATAACAATAATTTTAAATAAAAAACTTGCCAGGGAAATATATCTTGAAGAATTTTTTAATTTAATCGATGTTATTAAAAAAAAAATTAGACATTTATGTTTCTTGTTTCTCTTTTTTTCTGAACGGCCAGCAGAGCAGTTGGGTCACCGAGAAGATAACCTCTACCACACTCAGGACCATGGAAATGACAGCCATAGCATTCAGTAAGTTTGAACTTTAAAAAAAAAAAAAATAATGGATTTTTTTAAATCACTAAAGAAGTTGTTTTTTTAAAGCCATATTTTGTTTATTTAGAGAAACCTTGGATATATGCTATCCTTGGAGGGATAAGTGTAGTGGTTGTCATTTTTTCTCTGATGATTGTTTGCGCTATCAAAAGAAAGTGTCTAAGAAGACGGGTGGACATTGAGATCGAGTCCCAGTCACTTACAGAATTTGATGCAGTTGTCATGAGGGACTTTAAAAACCATTTACTCTTCAGTGATGTATCAACTGGCACTGTGTGTGAGGAGTCGAAGAGTCAACAATGCACCTCGCCCAGTGCGACCCCCCACACCTCCACCAGCCATGCCAGCTCCTCAACTCGAACCGCTCCGTCGCTCAACCAGCCAGAGGCGCCCACCCAACAGACTAATCTACTGATTCCATATCTGATTTGTTCAACCTGCATACCTCCTTTTGTGTTAAATGATAAACTTTTTAATATGTTGGCTCCTCTGATATTCTTTATGCATTGAATAAACGAAATATAAATATTTGAATTATATGTAATCTTTGTTTTATTGTGTCAGTGATCATTTTGTAAATTTTAAGTACATTCTATCTTGCTACAGTCTTTCACTGTTTCAACGGTTAACAGAATTGAAAAGGCATATTGAAATTTTTAACTTTTTAATTTTGCAAACATGTAATTTTCGGAGGATTCTCTTCCCCTGAAGCTCCTGCTTCAGAGCTTCTAAGCTCTCCTCCAGTTGCAAGACTCTCTGCTGCAGACTTTCTTCTGCGATTGTCTAAAAAAATGATACACTATATTGCATTGAAAAAGGAAAGAAAAACTTTAAGATGTGTGAAAAAAATCTGTGTTCAGTAGGTTATATTCCTACGAAACGAAAGAAGGAAGGAAAATCTGAGGCCTAGGTGTTTAACAAAGAAAAATTTACGACTAATACCAAAAAAAATTCCTGTTGATTGTTAAATTTGCAAAATTTATAATTTTGTTTAAAATTGCTAGCTAAAAGTATCTCTCTACACAATTAAAAAGATTTTGTTTTTAACATAAAAAAGAAAGTTATTAGCAGAATTAAATTTTGGTCGTAGTCTTAAGTTCTTTTTTGTAAAACAGGTCCTCTAGATAATCGTGGTTAGATCGTCCTTAAAATAATGTTTGCTTGCCCTCTCCCGTCTCAAATTTTAATATATTTGTTGACAAGATAAGAGGAATAAAAATAATATATCATGTCCTGAATGTAAAAAAAAATGAGTCGGGTAGTTTTAAGTCGGTCGGGAGAGCGCAACCAAACAATTTTAAAGATGACCTTACAAGAAATACATTAACTTCCGGACAACATCCGTCGAATTCAGTCATAACCCGGAAAGATTGCATGTGAAATGATGTAATGAATGTGTATGACTAATGATGTACTATATAAGACTGAGGTAAATGTACTCATAGTCTGATTAGGTGTTTAATGACATTTGAAAGAACGACTGTGAATTATGCAGACATTTTGTACTATATGTAACACGTCGTTTTGTAACAACTCTTCTTTCAAGCCTCATTATAAAAATGTACACGAAAAAACAGAGTTTTCGCTGCGATATTTATTCTGTATATCTATTAATTTATCCCCACGCCACTGTTCCTTGAACATAGTGTCGCGCGCCCAATTTTTTTTAAACATTCGAGTGACTCTTCCAAATGTAATAGGGTTTTTCTAATGGGTCCTCCGAATTGGAACCCTCCCCACCACCCCCAGACTGCCCACTCGTTGAAGGCTGATCGCCGTCATCGAGGGAACGTCGACTTTTTTTGCTAGGGGATTCCATATCAGACAGAACCTCTTGCCATAAACCGTCAATGTGTTTTTCCCATTGGAGTTCTCTTAATCGGTTCTTGACCTCAGCATCACCAACTAAACCATTAGCTGCGGCAAATAACTGCACAGTGTCCGGATCCTCCAAAGAGTCAAAGATTTCTTTTAATAAACTACCGTCTGCAATGTCCTGAATTAAATTCAGAATGATTATGGATTTCAAATATCTGAATCAAAAATAATAATTATAATATATCAATACACCACAACTCATCCAAAGAACAAAACAAAAGCCTGTTTGAACTTTGAAACATGAAGATCCACACTTGACTCGATCATATCCTTTCTCTTATTCATGAGCGATTAATGACTTTTCTAAAAGAAATACCCCAGTATTTGTAATATCTTTATACTTAAATAGTCATTGCTGTCAGAAGCACCTCACAAACTTATAAAATAACAATACTAATTTATTGCAAAATGTTTAATGGTAAATTAAACCAACGAAATTCACAACTCTGTGATGACACACATGCCCAATGGAATGTCAAACAAAACAAAACATATAAAATCAACTGTATAAAATCACTCTGATAAACGTTAATTGCAAAATACTGACTGTAAGTAGCAGTAATCATTTAGGAAAAAAGTAAAAAAAAAAAAAAAAAAAAAAAAAAAAAAACATATCAATATAAAACACATCATGGGAAGTTTATATCCCCCTTTTACAATACATAGAACAAAAAACAACTGTATAAAATCACTCTGATAAACATTGATTGTAAAATACTGCCTGTAAGTAGCAGTAATCATAAAGAAAAAAGTATTTGAAAAAAAACATATCGTACAAAACACGTCACGGGAAGTTTCTATCCCCCTTTTACAATACATACAGAAAAAATGTTTTGTTTTTTTTAAGCAATATTAAATCTTCATATGTAGATGCTACATCATCTGAACCAATAAACTATTAACACCAGTTTACAAAACTAAAAATACCGACATCATTGACTAGATATCTAGAATATATATATATATATATATATATATATATATATATATATATATTTATATAAGTATAACAAAGGTTGAAACAAATGAAAAAATGAACAGAAAGATCAAGCAAATATTGGTTTAAAAAAAAAGATGCAGATTGACTGCCCCCGCGTAAGAAAAATAAATGACAAAAAAAAAAATAATGTGATAATACAAATCTTTTTCACAAACGCATCTACATCAAAATTCTAGACGAGATTGTTTTGAAAAAGTTTGTTTACAAAAAATCACAAATCACTTGACCAGAGTACACAAATTTCCAACTCTTCTCATTATGACTAGAAGTCAAGTTTACGTTTTGTTTTTGACCCTGTGCGTTCGCTGATTGATCCTGTGGTCATAGTTGTAGTGGCAGGAAGGCTGGATACAGTTGTGGTCACAGTTGTAGTGGCAGAAGGGTTGGTCACAGTTGTGGTCACAGTTGTAGTGGCAGGAAGGTTGGTCACAGTTGTAGTGGCAGGAAGGTTGGTCACAGTTGTAGTTGGAGGCTAAGACACTTGACTAGGACTGTCATCGTAATTGCCCAGGATAAAAACCCTATCAAAAAATGGAAAAAATTAAATTCATATTCATACATACACATTAACAGTTAATTTTTCCAACACTTACGATTATTTAGAAAAAACTAAAATTTTAACATTTTTGATGCACATTTTTCTTACATTTCTCTGAAGAAAAGGAGGAATTTGTATCAATTGGTTGTAATTGTGTCTTATCCACTTTTGATTTTAAAGGTTACTTATTAAGTTTCTTTTCAGGTTTCCAAATTCTGTGCATCCAATAAAGCTCTCTTCTTACAAAAAGTATTTCGAGTAGATTACTTCCTATTCTTTAGCATGTCATTTGTATTTAAATATAGCAAGCAATTATAAACAATACAGTGTTAGTTATACACTGACCGACAAAAAGAGGTTTAGAAACAAGGTTGGAGGATGACTCTCGAGTAGTTGCATCTCGACTTGTGGCATTGTGTTGAGCATACAATGTCATGCACTCTTGCGTAGGTTTATCTGCAATAGATTTTCAGACACAGGTGGTTGCTAATTTGTTTCTTTCTTTAGTAAAAAAAAAGTAATACTGCTTTACATTTTGATTTTTTTAAATAATAATTTGGATAAGATCCTTGTTATTGTTAATGTATTGAGTCAGTCTATAGTGGGTTTTGAAACAGTTTTGAACATGAAAACCTTTCAAAACTTACTGGTCAGCAAGACCACAAGGTTGGAGGAGGTCTCTTGAGTAGTCACAACTTGACTTGGTGTTGTTGCTGATGGAGCTGACTGTGACGTGGACTCCTGAGTAGTTTTATCTGCAATAGATTTTTAGACACAGGTGGCACTTCTGATGATAAATATATGAACATTTTACTTTTATTGATTTACACATTTTACAGTTAGGGTGACTTCACCATGCATCAGACACATACCTCTGAGCGGAAAACTTTGGTTAAAAATATAAATGTGCATGCACTCATGTGTTGATTTATATATCCCTGAATTAGAACTTATGAACTTTATCATTATCAAGAATCTGATTAAAATAGCAAGATAGACATCGTAAAATGAAGTCATACACTTCATCATTAAAAAATTAGTTAATACTAAGATTTTATTAAAAAGCAATATATGAAGTTGTGCATTTGAATGTGAATTTGTGAAAATGCAGGAATTCAGGAACCGAATTATTGGGTGTTGAAGGGACCATCCGATTCTTACAATTTTGACATCGCAACTAAAAATACGGATTTCACGCATCTTGATGTTTTGCGCTCCTTCAATGAACATACAATGGGAAAAAGGCGCATTGTTACAATTAAACACACCAAACTGCCCAGTACACACTTTGCAACGAAAATTAGTGTCACTGTGGGAGCAGAATACATGTAAATGAAATAACGCAACCATGAATAAAAGCACCATTACACCTCCATTTTCCATTTCTCAGACAAATGCCGCGAATGCTGAACGGACTTTTGATCTTGTGATCTGTTTAGATAGGGTCACCTGATTGAATCGGTTACCCATATTTAGTAATCTGTTTTCATACCAGATACAGGTCCTTGTCCACACTTATAAAAAAAAAAGTTAGGCACTTCATATATTGTATACTAATTATTAAAAAAACAAGAAGCAAATTATGTCTCTCTTTTCTAACCTGCATACTGCGATTGAATCAGTGTAAATATAGTGGATATCATTCTGTTCACACCATATTGCCACTGTTTTTATATCTACTCATGTAGATATTACACATAAATGTAACATCTCCAAATGTTTTCAGTTTTGAAAGAGTTTTGAACTCAACTAAATAAAAAAAGGAGGGGGGGGGCAATGTAAGCCCATCCTCTTGATCCGTAAATGCAATAGAAGCAACAACAACAACAAAAAAACCAAACAAACAAACAAACAAAACAAAACAAAAAAAAATTTTGATAGAGGAAATTAATTTAATTTATTCTATTTCTAAGCTGTTGACTGATTTTATGTCCAAAAGTTAAATCAAATCACATTAAGCTTTCGTTAACTCCGTTCAATGTTAGATATAAATATAAAATGTGAGTTTTGTTTAAATCAGTGTCAGACTTGCTGTAGGTGAACCTCAATAAAGGTTAAACAGCAATTTGATCGAGTCATCCAGCTAGAATGATTAATTACATAGCACAATATGAGGTTAACGGTTTATTCTTTGAAATAAATAAGTTAACAGCATCACAAACGGCTAGTATGGGTTGAAAATTTTACCTAACCTAAACAGAACAAGAGGCCCATGGGCCACATCGCTCACCTGAGTAACTTTGGCCATGCTGTTCCCCCTTGTAATACCTATTGTGGCCCCGTCCTACCCCCGGGGGCCATGATTTGAACAATTTAGAATCTCAACTACCCCAGGATGCTTCCATATAAGTCTCAGCTTTTCTGGTCCAGTGGTTCTTGAGAAGAAGATTTCTAAAGATTTTTCCTATATATTTCAATGTACAACTTGGGATTCCCAATTGTGGCCCCGCCCTACCCCCGGGGTCATGATTTGAACAAATTAGAGTGTACACTACTTGAGGATGCTTCCACATAAGTTTTAGCTTTTCTGGCTCAGTGGTTCTTGAGAAGAAGATTTTTAAAGATTTTTAGCTCACCTGAGCCGAAGGTTCAAGTGAGCTTTTCTGATCGAAATTTGTCCGTTCTCTGTCGTTGTCGTTGTAAACTTTTCATAATTTCATCTTCTTCCCCAGAACCACTGGGCCAATTTCAACCAAACTTGCCACAAAGCATCCATTGGTGAAGGGGATTCAAGTTTGTTCAAATGAAGGGCCACGCCCTCTTTCAAGTTTATTCATATGAAGGGCCACGCCCTCTTTCAAGGGGAGATAATAGAGAATTGGTGAAAAATTAATAGCATCTTTTAAAAATCTTCTTCTGAAGAACCACAGGGCCAGGAAAGATGAAACTCATGTGGAAGCATCCTCAAGTAGTGTAGATTCAAGTTTGTTCAAATCCTGACCCCCGGGGGTAGGGCGGGGCCACAATGGAGGATCAAAATTATACATAGAAATATATAGGAAAAATCTTTAAAAATCTTCTTCTCAAGAACAGCAAAGCCATGATGAGTCATATCTATATGGAAGCATCCTCAGGTAGTGTAGATTCAAGTTTGTTCAAATCCTGACCTCCAGAGGTAGGGCAGGGCCACAATGGAGGATCAACATTTTACATAGAAATATATTGGAAAAATCTTTAAAAATCTTCTTCTCAGGAACAGCAAAGCCCTGATTGCTCATATTTATGTGGAAGCATCCTCAGGTAGTGTAGATTCTATGTTGTTCAAATCCTGACCCCCGGGGGTAGGGCGGGGCCACAATGGAGGATCAAAGTTTTACATAGAAGTATATAGGAAACACCTTTAAAGATCTTCTTCTCAAGAACAGCAGAGCCATGATGAGTCATATTTATATGGAAGCATCCTCAGGTAGTGTAGATTCAAATTTGTTCAAATCATGACCCCCGGGGGTAGGGTGGGGCCACAATGGACTATCAAAATTTTACAGAGAAATATATAGGAAAAATCTTTAAAAAATCTTCCTCTCAGGAACAGCAAAGCCCTGATTGTTCATATTTATGTGGAAGCTTCCTCAGGTAGTGTAGATTCTGTTTTGTTCAAATCATGACCCCGGGGGTTAGAGTGGGGCCACAATGGAGGATCAAAGTCTTAAATAGAAATATATAGGAAAATACCTTCTCTGAAGAACTGCAGAGCCATGATGAGTCATATTTATATGGAAGCATCCTCAGGTAGTGTAAATTCAATTTTGTTCAAATGATGACCCCGGGGGTAGGGTGGGGCCCAATGGGGGATTGAAAGTTTCACATAGGAACATATAAATAGTTTCACATAGGAACATGAAAATCATGTTTAGTCATTTTGATATGGAAGCATCCTCAGGCAGTGTAAATTAAATTTTGTTCAAATGATGACCCCCGGGGCAGTGGCGGATCCAGGAATTTCGTAACGGGAGGGGGGAGTGGAGGTAGTGGGTATGGGGGCTGCATTGAAGTACCCAGTGGGTCTAGAGCAAGGCCTTGGTGGGGGTCTGGGAAGCTGACAAATTCTTACAAAGAAGAGATGTTTTTCCTTGATTTTAGGATAATGGACATGTTCACCATACTTCTACATAAAAAAAAATCAAAGGGAGGGTGCACGCCCGGTGCGCTGGCCTTGGATCCGTCTTTGTGGGGGTAGGATGTGGCCCAATGGGGGATCGAAAGTTTTACATAAGAACATATAGAAAAAAATATTTCTTCTCAAGAACAGAAAAACTATGTATAGTCATATTGATATGGAAGCATCCTCAGATAGTGTAGATTCAAGTTTGTTCAAATGATGACCCATGGAATAGGAAGGAGCCACAATGGGGGATCGAATTTTTACAAAGGAATATATGGGAAATTTTTTTTAAACCTTTTCAAGTACAACAAATTCGAGAATTTTTCACTCATATAGAGACGTCACCATATACCGGTGAAGGGCTTCAAATTTTGACCTTTACTCGGCACTCAGGGCCATTGAGCAGTGAGGGATCTTTATCGTGCCAACGCCTGCCGTGACACGGGGCCTCGGTTTTTAAGGTCTCATCCGAAGGACCCGCAACTTTCACTTCAAAGTGCCGAGCGCATGGCGAAGGAACAGTTGCTACCTATTTCGTATCGACTTAGGTCTGTCGCGGCCGAGATTCGAACTCACGACCTCCCGATCACGGGCCATTTTTTAAAGTGACATGGAAGGTAGTTTAAAATTCAACCCCCCCCCCCCCAGTTAATCTTCAATACTGAACTGATTTGTGCTTTTGCCTTGCCAGTGTGCTTAGGTGAGCGATGTGGCCCATGGGCCTCTTGTTCCTATATATTTCAATGTAAAACTTGTATTCCCTCTTGTGGCCTCGCCCTATCCCGGGGGTCAGGATTTGAACAATTTAGAATCTACACTATCCCAGGATGCTTCCACGTAAGTTTCAGCTTTTCTGGCTCAGTGGTTTTTGAAAAGAAGATTTTTAAAGATTTTTCCTACATATTTCAATGTAAAACTTGGATTCCCTATTGTGGCCTCGCCCTACCCCCAGGGGTCATGATTTGAACAATTTAGAATCTACACTACCCCAAATACAAGATTGGTAGACGAAGGATAAGACAGTTTTTAAACGATGAAGACTCTTATAGTCTGTATAAACCCATTCGTAAAACATTTACGCGTTAAAAGGTGATAGTGAACACAATTGATTCTATGTGGGATTGTGACTTGGCAGACGTTTCAAACATTGCATCTCATAACGATGGTTATAAAATCTTATTAGTGCTTATTGACATATTTATCCGATATTTATTTATAATCCCCTTAAAAAATAAACATCATCAAAACATTGTTGACGGTTTAAAATCAGTTTTCCAAAGAGGACGAAAACCTAACACCCTTAGAACAGATAAGGGTAGTGAATTTAAAAATCGTTGGGTAAAGACATTTCTGAAGAAAGAGGGAATAAACATCATGTACACTCAAAATGAAACTAAAGCAAACTATGCCGAGAGAGTTATTCGTACCATGAAGAATCTAATGCATCGTTATTTTATGAAGAACCGAACTTACCGCTTTGTGAATGTCTTGCAAGACTTGGTGAAAAGTTACAATAGACCTCACAGATCATTAGGGGGAATGCTCCAGCCAATGTAAACCAAGAAAATGCCGATGAAATAAGACTAGCGGATTATCTGTCGGGGAAAACAAAACCAGACCTGGCAAAAACGATCTGAACCAGCCTAAGGACTCAAGCAAAAAAAAAGAGTAAAACCCTTTTTCAAATTAAAAATTGGAGATAATGTCAGAATATCACAGCTAAAACACCCATTCCAAAGAAACTACCAGCAGAAATGGACAGAAGAGTTTTTTAAAGTGAGGAAAGATACAAAAGAGGTCAAGTACCTGTGTACAAAGTAAAAGATTTGGCAGACGACTCTATAGAAGGTACTTTCTCCGAGTCTGAGCTTCAAAAAGTCGTAAAGTCAGGAGATGTTTCTTATAGAGTTGAGAAAATACTTAAAAGAAGACGTCGTGGTACAACCAAGGAAGTGTAAGTAAAATGGGAAGGATGGCCCAAGAAATTTAATTCATGGATTCCAGAGTTCTCTCGAAAAACAATAAAAGCCACCATTTTCTGCAAATTCTTTCTATTCAAGATGAGTGTTCGAATTGTATTGACGTCTACGGACAGCTCTGAATATTTTGGAAATAAACCCTATTGCTTCCGAGTTCAATTAAATGAACAGATTCAACTACAACAGATACAAGATATTGGACTGTTGCCCTGAAAGAATTTTCTACAGAGAGCTGGATTTCATCTAAGAAGAAATCAGAATTGTTTGTGTTGCGATATTTGTGAGGAAACAATTATTGGGAAGAAAGAGGCACCCCTCCTAAGACGCATACACCTGGGAGAGAAACCAGAAAATATCACTTACGTACTACCTTATTACATTCCACTTAAAATTGGCCAATTACAGCAGATTGCTATATATATAACGGACAGAGAAGGAAATTTACTTTCATTTTTAAACGGACTGGTGACTGTAACACTTCATTTCAAAAAGTTTCCTTACGTTTTATGATGAATAGTCAGACTTACGTCAGCGATCCCAAAATATGGGAAGCTTTCTACAAGAACATGGCAGAGAAAAAATTCAACCCTTACAAATACAAACCAAAACAAATTGGGAGAGGTGTGAGAAGTTACAAGTCTTATGTCATTCCACTGAGGCCTCACTCACGGTTAGAATCAGTAGAAAACAGCACTCAAGTGACTCCAGTAGCTGCGGTGGAGGAAAGAGCTCAAGTGGAACATGCCAAGGATGTAAAAGAGGGTGATTCTTATTTTCACTGTCCGCACATGTGCGACACAGTGGAAACTTTAATTTTCCATTCGAATTATAAGGAAGTACAGGATGATAAAGTTTTCTAAGGGGGAGATTTTAATTTTGGCAAGTCCAAAGTACTGTGACAAGTCCTGGAAATTGTCCGTAACAATAGTAGGATGACCAACGGGGTAGCGACAGTATTTTTTGGCAAGTCCAAAGTACTGTGACAAGTCCTGGAAATTGTCCGTAACAATAGTAGGATGACCAACGGGGTAGCGACAGTATTTTTTGGCAAGTCCAAAGTACTGTGACAAGTCCTGGAAATTGTCCGTAACAATAGTAGGATGACCAACGGGGTAGCGACAGTATTTTTTGGCAAGTCCAAAGTACTGTGACAAGTCCTGGAAATTGTCCGTAACAATAGTAGGATGACCAACGGGGTAGCGACAGTATTTTTTGGCAAGTCCAAAGTACTGTGACAAGTCCTGGAAATTGTCCGTAACAATAGTAGGATGACCAACGGGGTAGCGACAGTATTTGTTGGTCCACGGATAGAGACTGGGAAAGTTGAAGTACTGTATGGTTTCGTCTTCTGCGGCTTTGTAATGTAGTTTGATGGCATTGGTTCTGCCACCAAAAAAACTGTCACATGGGTCGAGTCTGTCTTGGAGATCTAAGGTCGACAGAAATTGTTGTATTGCCGCATTCTTGTCCAGTTGATATTTAAACTGATGCTCCCATATGGTAACCAAGTTGTATCCCAGATTTTTAAGTTCTTTTTCTCTGTTTATTGTCATATCGTATAATTCTTTGATTGGTGGACGGATGTTTGATGAAATTTCGGTCTTCTGGGAAACAGGAGGGACAACCGTGGAACACACAACCTAGTTTAGAGATACAAAAGAAAACAAATTTAAACATTAATGTATTCGTGGTTAAGTCCAGGTACGCCGCCGCCCCCCCCCCCTTTCCAGTTTAGGGGGGAAAGGGGGTAAATGTTAAATATAAAAACAGAACTATATTGCCAGGTCTTACCATAAAATTCGTAAATGGTTCCTTTTCCGTTTGGGAGTCTGAACAAATCCGTCACATCTATAGTTGGTGTCTGGGACTTAATATTCACCTCCGTTGAGAGCGTGAGAAATGCTAATGGAAATTCCCCGTTGATGGCTTTTTTCCATTAACCATTCTAACCACTGAATGGAAATCTTGCTGTAATTGTCGCGTTTCGTATAACCTTGAGAGGGCACTACTGCTATGGGACTCTTGAAATGTCGTCTTCCTATCTGTATATTTTCGTCCTTTCTTAAGTCAACTAATGACGTCCACGAATCATCGATTTTGACCACTTCTATATCCTCAAGCGTATGGACATCATACCAAGAACATTCCCCGTCTTTGGTGATTTCTATCTTGTACTTTCCTTTCAAAAATAGAGATTTGAATATCCCCATGCACATGCGTGCAATGGTGACGTAATAAAATGGGTCGATTCCAAACGTGGTTCTTTTCTTGACGGTTCCGTCTGCTTGTGCAATGTGTTCTTTGATGGTCGTCACTTTAATCATTAAATTTCTAAATTCCAGACAGCCCCGTCTCAGTATTTCAACGTCCGAGCGACAATATTGCAACATTTCTTCTCGAAAATTAAAGCTTTCGTTCTGTTTCGTTGCGTGCCATTCTGCAAGCTTTTTCCGCTCCCCAGTCGACATGGCATCGTATCCATAATATTTTAATTCTTGATATGGCCCCACATAATTTTGATGGGCTTTGGTATTAAATAAATGGGGAAAGTAACCTTTGCAGAGTTCCTGTAGACCAAAAGCTTATGGTATTTTAGCTAGTTTCATGGGAAGGAAATTGAGGGAATCCACAAAAGTTAAATTCAGTTTTTGGGCAATGTGCATGTACATGATTTTGGAACCATTGTATATGATCTTGCTAGGTCGAATGGAGTGTCGATCGATGAGAACTTCTAAAACGGGGTACAAGTCAAAACTTTTGGCATTGTGTGCAACTAAAATCGAGTCTCTACAGTGTTTACTGGTGACGTAAGCACAAAACTGCTCGGCGGCGCTTCACCAGAAAACACGAGTTCCCTTTTCCCACAAGTGTCGGTACAAGGGGAATAGAAATATTCTCGTTTTCGGGTCCGGGAACATTTTCCACATCGTGTTCCACAATGATGACAGGTAGTACCCTCCACTAGTTCCTCTTTTTCGCATATGTGACAAGTGGTTTGTAGAACGGCAAAGTTGACTTTGTGTTGTTGTAGACAGCAGGACGGATCACGACAGTTCTGACAGAGTCTGCAGTTTGGGCACTGCCGTTCCTCCTTAACACAATGGCGACATCTGATGCAAGACGGTCTGTATCCTTTGTCGCAATGAAAAATGTCATCTTGACGCGTCTCAAAATCGTAGAACATAAATTTCTTGTTTCTCTTTTCTATTTCAGACGTATGCGATTTCTGATAACAATTGTGTTCCCCCGTTTGATATTCTCGACAGTTTGGGCACTGCCACTCTTGACAAATATGTAAATCGGGGGAGCGCTTAACACCTTCCAGAGTGACTCTACAATTTTTGCATTCGTAAAACACGTCACAGTCGGGGGGATAACTCTCTTTCTTGACAACTCTTTGTTGTTTACGTCCAAGACCGACAGATCCGACCACAGGAACGACAACCCATTTGGACGTCTGTTTCTGGGCAGTTGTCATGTAAACATACTTCACATGAGGTGGCACAAGAGTGTTTGGATTTATTTTTATACGGTTTTAAACAACTATGGTAAAAATAGGATGCCTTAAAAAATCCTTGTATCCTAGCAATCCCGTGCCAGTGTTTTTCCTTTTCCGAATCCACGTGATACAAATAGAGACGAGGTTTACCCTGATCCTCTGTGACCCCGACAAATTTGTTTCCTACTGCAGAGGACACGACGTTGATCGAGACATCAAGTAAATTTTCGAAAGGTTCGATATCATTCAGACCTAAATACCTGTCATTGGGCACACCGGCTTTTTCACACAGCCCCATTGCCAGCTCCGTTTGCATTTTTTGTCTCAACGTTTTCAAGAAATTGTCATAATATGTTTGAGAAACAGTGCGGTGTTTGAGGGCGTGATCTAGCATCGTTCCAGGATCATACCCCACTAAATTGTTCCATGTTTCCGTATCTACTTTCTTGCACGTTTTTAGAAAACACAGACCGATGGAAATGGCCATACATAAATTGTCATTACTTTGTACATGAAAAAGTGATTTTTTTTTCCCTTTCTATACTGTTTTTAGGACCGAAAAGAGTTGTAATGGGTAATTTTCTAGGGTTACCTCCCCCTTTAGGTAAGTCAATGGACCCGATGGTGACTAGCAGGTTTTCGTCTACGGGTAAGCATTCGTTCGAATTGAGTACCCTGGTGATCTCGGACATGACGACATCTGCATTCAATATTTCCCAGGACTGCAGCGGGACGATAGGATTGTTTAAACTCGGATGACTCAGGACCACCCTTCCCAGATCTGCATCGTGACCCCTGGCCTGCGACAACAGGTCGTCGAACATCTCGTGTAATTTGTTTTGGATATCTATTAATTTATCCCCCCGCCACTGTTCGTTGAATTTGACCTTGAACGTGGTGTCACGGGCCAGATTTTTCTTGAAGGTCCTGGTATCTCTCTTCCAGATATAGTAAGGTTTTGCTAACGCAGCTATGTTAAGGCTTCCCGAAGCTTTAAAATGCGCTCAAAACATATGTTATTGCGAGGTCGGTTTTGGTTTTAATTTATAAGTATTGAACTTTAGTACTTCCAATTTATATAAAGGGTTTCCTCGGCTATATATTAACATATTTGTTATGATATCACATGACTTTGTTGATCACGTGACGGTCATTTATAATTTTTTGTAGTGTTTCATATAAATCGCTTCGGCGCAGCTGATTAACACAATAATTATCAACATTTTGTCATATAAATACACTCATCGTATCCTTGTGTATCCGAAATGTGCTTGGGAAAAGTCATAGTATTACTTGGGTACAAAATATTTCCTGAGAAATTCAACCTACCTACAAATTTGAGGGTATTTTCCACACAATGTCGTAATCTGTATTAAAACAAAGCCAACACACATTTTTCCCAAGCAAGATTCAGTTAGAGAACCTCTTCTTACAGATTTCCACAAAAATTCTCAGATTAATCCTCATTAATCACCTGCGCCAGACTCTTTTATACACACAAAATAAATTCTACCTCCAACCACGGGTATAAAACAGAGTACATTTCAAAAGTATATTTTTCATAAACATTTTGAACATGCTGAATTTCAATCAAGGGAAGGTAAGCGGTGTATTTTTGAAATATTCGGACAAAACCTTTAACGACCCGTGAATTTTGCAATAGCTATCTAGCATTGTACATGCAGTTTGAAATAAAGTGTAAAGTTCATGACACTCTCATGAATGTTTTAGGGGGTTTTTTTATTAAAAAATGTGTAAAAAAAAAAAAAAAAAAAAAAAAAAAAAAAAAAAAAAAAAAAAAAAAATCTTCAAATAATATAAAAATAATTCAAAAAAGAAAACATGTACACTTTGTCTTTTCTCTTAATGATAGAACAAAATATTCAAATTTTTCACATCAAGATATTTCATATCTTAAAAAAAATAATTAAGTATTTTAAAAAGAAGTACATCTTTCTCGAAAGCATTTTTTTTAAATTAAGGTTTCTGTCACAACATTTTCTAATGAAAGTAAAACAGCGAGAAAAAAAATCAGAAATACTTGTTCTTTTTTTTTAATTTTAGAAGATTTATTTTTTTTAAGGGATTTTGATCTAGTATTATCTGACACTCGATCATCTTTCTGTGGTGACAGTAACGGGGCGCTTGAAGTTATCGTGCCTGGGGTTGACGCTAGTGACGGAGGATGCTGTGGCGACAGTGCAGGAGCACTTGAAGTTACCGTGCTTGGAGTTGACGCTAGTGACGGAGGGGTGTGCAGGCGGTTCATAGCAATTGCATCGACTAAAGGCACGTATGCAGAGTTTAAAGGGAAAGTGACTTGTCCAGGTGGTAGTGATGGCTGTTCTGTTGTTTGTGGTTGTGTTGCTGGTTGTGTAGTCGAAGGTGACATCTCGACTTTGGAAACAACAGTCTTTTAATAATAATCAGTACAATTGCTATGGAGGTAGTAAGTGCCCAACCAAAGAAACCTATGAAAATAAAAAAAAAATCACCCATTTACCACTACATGTACTTATATATATCCGATGCATTTAACAAAAGTTACAGCATGGATTCTGTTGAATTCTGTTTCAGATTTGCCTAGTTGTTTTGCAGATTACAACATCTTAATCTTTTATATAGATTGATTTTTAGAAACATGATATATCTTTTTCTTCTAATTATCTTCGATAAAATAAACAGACTTATTAACCCTCTAGTGCCCAAGCCTAATTATTTCATTCCAAAAATTCTAATTCTTACAAATACCCAATCAATGATCATTTTGGACAGAAAAATGGAAAGTTTTAGGTAATATATCATTTTAAAAATATTTTACATGTGGTAGCATATATGCTACATCGGGCATTATCATTTCATGTAGCATATGTGATACAAAGACTTTAAAATTTCAATTTGAAATTATATTTTATTGGCAGAAAATCTGTACTAATTAACAACAATAACAAAATAAACACATATCAAAAATAGAATTATCATCAGTAAACAGGAACACCAACTGTTCAAACACAATCAATCGTTAAATTGGAATAAATTTTGTATTATTGACTTCTCTTCCCTGAGTGGTGAAACGCCGTGAAACAATTTCTGTCCTTGTTTAAACAAAGGTGAGTGTTGCATTTTAGGCACTTTATGAATGAAAATCCATTGCAGAATTCATACTTGCACCGTTGGCGTTTACTATCCCAGAGAGGAAAGTGGTCCAGGCAGTCCTGGCTTACATCGGAGGTGGGTTTCCTTGTCAGTGGTTTTGGAACTGCTGGTGGTGACGAACCTCCGGGCCTCCCAACTTTAGCTTTGTATTCAATAAGGCCAGAAGCAACATCTCTGATAAAATTGCAAAGTTTCATTGGTTTTCTGAAGTAGGCTGCAGTGTCGCTTATACCATAGCCATGCATTAACAGCTGCCAAAAAATATACATATACCACCTGCTAGACTTAATTTTTTTGCTTGTAGAGGGGGACAAGGGAGTCTAGAAGTTCAACACCTCCCATCAATTTGTTATTAGAGCCCCGCCCTAACACCAGAACCCCTGACCATAGGGCCAGGAAATTCACAATTCTGGAAGAGGCACTCTTGCTCATCATAACTATGTACTTAGCTACTTTATTTAATACCCAGGAGCAAAGAAGAAGATTTTCAATGAATTAATCCATTTTCACTATATAATCAATAGAGCCCCGCCCTAACACCAGAACCCCTGACCCTGGGGTCATGAAATTCACAATTTTCGAAGAGGCACTCTTGCTCATCATACATGTAACTATGTACTTAGTTACTTTATTTAATACCCAGGAGCAGAGAAGAAGATTTTTAAAGGAATAATGCACTTTCACTATATGATCTATATAGCCCCACCCTAGCACCAGAACCCCTGACCCTGGGGCCATGAATTTCACAATTTTGGTAGAGGGCTCAATGCTTACTACAATCATGCCAACAGTTTGACTGCTTGATGTCCAGGAGTAAAGAAGAAGATTTTTAAAGACTGCATTAATTTTGGTGGTTTTAGCCCCAGCCCTCAGGCCCCAGGGGAGCAGGGACCATGAAATTCAAAATTTTTGTTCCCCTTCACCCATAGATGCTATATGCCAAATTTGGTTGAAATTGGTTCAGTGGTTCAAGAGAAGAAGCTGGAAATGTTCAAAAGTTTACGACCGACGGACGACGGACGCCGACGGACGAAAACAGATAGCAATAGGTCACCTGAGTGACTCAGGTGACCTAAAAAAGGTATTTTTTATGTGTATTATATGTGTCAAAAATACCGTAAAATCACGAATTAGAATCGCACCCAAAAGCAACTACCTTTAAGTACGAGCTGTTTCCTTCACTCTACCATCAGCAGAATAATTACCATTAAGCTTAGGACAACCCAACATAATGGCACAGAAGTATCTGGACATGATGCAAGTTTTTTTTTGTTTTTTTTTTTCTATTTCAATTTCAAAATTTTGTAAAACTAATAATATGTATGTTAAGTGTGAAAAAATAAAGCGTCAAATTAAATTTAATTGAAAAAAATTTCGATCTTTTGTGATCATCTTTGATAATATATTATATAAATACTCCATTGTATTTTGTTAGACTTTTTAAACATTAATTTTGGGTTTTAAAAAATATTAAGGTTACATTAATTTTTTTAAAAAGGGAACAGGAAAAGGCTAGGACCTTTCAAGATTTCGAAGATGAATGGGTTGCGCTTGGAGAAGAACTCTGTGTTCATGTCTTTCAACCAGGGTATATATCCTTTAAAATGTTTAATGATAGGAAAGTTAAGTATAAATTCTACAAAAATAATTCAAAAATAAAATAATTTTTTTAATAAAAGAAATATTATTATTTAAGATAAGTTACAAGTATTTTATATTATTACATGTATAAGAAAACCACACTTTTTGAAATATAAAACTAAACATTGATATTGATATAGAAATTCTCCTAAAGAAGAGGAAAATGCCACTAGCCGACCCCCTCTCTCTCGAAAAAGAAAATTAACAGAGTCGGAGGACTCCTACTTTTTAAGCCAAAGGTATGTTTTATTTTTATGGATTTTTAACAGTTATTTAATATATATGTTAACGCGTAATTATGGGCCGGCACGAGCCGGCCCATTCTATGAAATAAGATTTTTAGAGGTGTATGAGTTTCTGCGGGATGAGGAATTAAGTTTCTGCGGGATTTGTGTGTATATTTGATAAAATAGCAATACTGATTGTAAATATGATTTTCATCATTTGCATGTAAAATAATTCGTTTTGTTTTTTAAATGTTTGTTTTGGCAAATAACATTGTGCGCGCACAGGTCACACCGCACCAGTCCATGTATCATTTCATTCGGCAAACCTCGAATGATTCCGTGGCCTTCATTAGATGAGGTACAAATCGGCTGAGGTGTGCGGAGATTGTTGACCTAAAAGCTATTTATATGCTGTCGTCATAGTTTTCGCGACTCCTCTTAGTTTTACCAACTCTTGCTTTGGGATTTTCGCTCGCTTTTAAACAAAGGGTATTTTCGGAATCCATGATATCGGGGTTTATTTCGAGACTCCTCTTAATTTTACCAGTTCCTGTGCTATGATTTTCGCGCGTTTTTAAACAAAGGATCTCTTCGGAATCCACCTTTTTCCTGAAAGAAGTCAAAATGGTAAGAAGTGTATTAGCTAATGTGCACCAAGGGTGTGCCATTTTTCAACCTTATAATTGAGTTCAGTGTACAGCGGTAGCGCTTATCGCTTTAGTAACATTCATGCAATATATGCCATACATCTCAAACATGTCGAATAACGTTTTAGACCAAATCGTGTTTGATGGGACAGATTTGTATAGGCACATTTTGGCACGTGGGGTGGGAGATATTTACGGTTATTTGTCTCACCGTGAATTACCTTCAAATTTACGTGACTGGAACGATAATTATGGGGAGGTTCACTACTTTTATGATATGTTTTATGGGTCTGTAAACTCGCAAGGGTTGATTGATAGGAATACTGTTCAATGACTTTTCATGAAGCGTTTTTGGAAGGTATAAATTTGTCGTCGTATTTTTGATTACACTTCAGGATAGCACAGTTGCAGTGTATTATGATAGCATGAGTGGAATGGTGAATTTATTTGATTCACATCAGAGAAATGGTATTGGTTTACCAGATCCTAATGGGTGTGCAATTTTGTTAACATTTAGCAGTGTTGATGAATTTTTGCAGTACATAACAACTGTTTATTCACCTTATCAGTATGAAATGACACCAGTTCATTTCAATTGGTTTGCAACAAATATTTCTAACAAGATGTGCAAAATTCAAGCATCAATGATAAAAATTTTAAAATATTTGAACCATGTACAAACATGAACAAAAGTGAAAATCAAAAGATGAACTTTAGTAATGGTGGTGATACCTGTTTAAATTCTGAAGACGTGCAAAATTCAAGCATCAATAAAAAGAATTTTAAAATATTTGAACCATGTAGAAACATGAACAAAAGTGAAAATCAGATGAACTTTAGTAGTGGTAGTGGTACCTGTTTAAATTTACACACATATTGTAAGAAAGAAAAAAACTCAAAAAACAAAAAGAGAAAACTAACTCGAAATGCATCAAGGTTTAATATTTTTGATCAATTTTTAGCTCACCTGAGCTGAAAGCTCAAGTGAGCTTTTCTGATCACCCGTTGTCCGTCGTCCGTCTGTAAACTTTTCGCATTTTCAACTTCTTCTCAAGAACCACTGGGCCAATTTTAACCAAACTTGGTACAAAGTACCCTTGGGTGAAGGGGAGTTTAAATTGTTAAAATAAAGGGCCAAGTCCCCTTACAAGGGGAGATAATCAAGAAAAGACAAAAATAGGGTGGGGTCATTAAAAAATCTTCTTCTCAAGAACCACTGGGCCAGAAAAGCTGAAACTTATGTGGAAGCATCCTCGGATAGTGTAGATTCTAAATTGTTAAAATCATGACCCCCGGGGGTAGGGCGGGGCCACAATAGGGAATCCAAGTTTTACATTGAAATATATAGGAAAAATCTTTAAAAATCTTCTTCTCAAGAACCACTGAGCCAGAAAAGCTGAAACTTATGTGGAATTATCCTGGGGTAGTGTAGATTCTAAATTGTTCAAATCATGACCCCCGGGGATAGGGCGGGGCCACAATAGGGAATACAAGTTTTACATTGAAATATATAGGAAAAATCTTTTAAAATCTTCTTCTCAAGAACCACTGAGCCAGAAAAGCTGAAACTTATGTGGAAGCATCCTGGGATAGTCTAGATTCTAAATTGTTAAAATCATGACCCCCGGGGGTAGGGCGGGGCCACAATAGGGAATCCAGGTTTTACATTGAAATATATAGGAAAAATCTTTAAAAATCTTCTTCTCAAGAACCACTGAGCCAGAAAAGCTGAAACTTAAGTGGAAGCATCCTGGGGTAGTGTAGATTCTAAATTGTTCAAATCATGACCCCCGGGGGTAGGGCGGGGCCACAATAGGGAATACAAATTTTAAATTGAAATATATAGGAAAAATCTTTAAAAATCTTCTTCTCAAGAACCACTGAGCCAGAAAAGCTGAAACTTATGTGGAAGCATCCTGGGGTAGTGTAGATTCTAAATTGTTCAAACATGACCCCCGGGGGTAGGACAGGGCCACAATAGGGAATACAAGTTTTACATTGAAATATATAGGAAAAATCTTTAAAAATCTTCTTTTCAAGAACCATTGAGCCAGAAAAGCTGAAACTTATGTGGAAGCATCCTGGGGTAGTGTAGATTCTAACTTGTTAAAATCATGACCCCCTGGGGAAGGGCGGGGTCACAATAGGGAATACAAATTTTACATTGAAATATATAGGAAAAATCTTTAAAAATCTTCTTCTCAAGAACCACTGAGCCAGAAAAGCTGAAACTTATGTGGAAGCATCCTGGGATAGTGTAGATTCTAAATTGT
>NW_026889755.1:9765000-9820000 GCF_033153115.1 Saccostrea echinata | reverse complement strand
ATAGGACTAACGGTGTTGCGTCATAGAAGAATGAGTAGTCAGGAAGCTGCATATAGATTAAGTAACTTGAAATTAATTCACACTAGCCGAAAGTTCATATACATTAATTCAAGGCAACCTAAAAAAAGATTTAAAATGTTGAAAAGCAAGAAAGAAATTGAATGTTTAGAAAATGATTGTACAGACATATTCCAGTCAAATTTAATTGATTATTATCGTTGTAGACGAACAGAGTTGGAAAATATGTGTGCATTTAGATTTTGCTCTTGGTATTCAAAATGTTATGACCCTCCATCAAAACGAGAAAGGTATCAAAACAATCGTATCTATATTGCAAAATATGACTTGTGGATGCGAAAAAGTAAAAGACCATGTGTTGTACGCACACCAACTTTTCCTGTATTTACTGATGATTATTATTATAGTTTTTTGTTTTTATTAATCCCCCATAGAGCAGAGGTGGAACTATTACAACCTTATGAAAATGCTAAAGATGCCTTTGTTAATAAAAGAATGCAGATGGATAGTTCTTTGAATTTTACATATTTTTCATTTGTAGAACAAATGGAAGATGCTATTAGAAAATTAAATATGGTTGAGGAATTAACTTATGCTGAAATTGCTAATAATGATGATGGACATATTGAATGTGAAGTGTTTTCTTATAATCAGGTGGAAGAGATGTCTTTGAATGAAAACTTGACATTAAAAAAATTTAAAAAGGGGCAATTGGAAAAGTGCAATCAAGCTAATTCTGAGGACTTCCAGTTGCAGGATGAGTTCCATTTGCATTCTTTGCATTGCATTATGTCTTAATCCGAGTTTCAAAGTAGTACAAAAGAATTGACATTTTCCCGAGTAAATCCTTTACGACATGTTCAAGGATTGTTCAGTGAAAAACAACTGCCATTTCATATTTTTATAACAGGTGGGGCTGGTGTTGGAAAAACTTTTATGACGAGACTTTTGATAGCTTATATTCAATTGTATCAGGCAAAGATTTTTAATTCAAATCCTGTTATAATATGTGCTCCTACAGGAACTGCAGCAAATAACATTAGAGGAAGGACAATTCATTCAGTATTTAAGATTCCTGTGGGAAAGTATTTACAATACAGCAGTCTTTCATCTTATGCTTTAACAATTTTGAGAAAAGAATTTCAAGATGTTCACACTGTTGTCATAGATGAAATTAGTATGGTCAGTCAAGAGTTGCTTATGTTTATAAGTAGAAGACTGTCAGAAATAAAAAACAATGATAGTGTGTTTGGAGGATGTAATATAATAGTTGTTGGTGATTTTTATCAGCTTAAGCCGGTTAAAGGATCATTTTGCTTTAAAAATGAATTACTTTGGCATTTGTTTCATCCAATATTCTTGACAGAAAATGTTCGTCAAATTTCAGACACTTCTTATTCTGGATTATTAAATCGTATTCGCATTGGTCATCCAAGTGAAAAAAATATCTCTTGTCTTGTATCCAGATTGTTGTACAATGAGATTGATTATAATGATTATTTACATATTTTCTCAACAAAGGAAAATGTTGAAAAGTATAATACCATGCAGATAGAAAAATTAAAACATAAAACAATTATTGTTCGTGTAAATGCTCAGCATTCCTTTTCATCAGATGATAGTAATGCTGTGGGAGAGGTACCAGATTACTTTATTCCAGTTAATGATGTTGATGCAGGGGGATTAAGAAGGCATTTACTGATTTCAGAAAATGCTAGGGTAATGTTGACAAGAAACATCAATGCTGAACAAGGGTTGGTTAATGGTGCTATGGGTATTGTGACTGAAATTATTTTTCAAGGTGGTATTCCTTCAGTTGTGTTTGTCAAATTTGATGACCCAATGGTTGGTAAAGCACGGTGCAATGGACAAAATACTTTACATACATCAATACCTATCCGTCCTGTTGAAAGTGAATTTTTATATCATGGGCGTCGTGTTATCAGAACACAATTTCCTTTAATTTTGGCTTGGGCTTGCACAGTTCATAAAGTTCAAGGAATTTCTTTAGACAAAGCAGTAATAGATCTCGGCAGTAGTATTTTTGAGTATGGCATGGCATATGTTGCTTTGAGTAGAATACGGACTATTTCTGGATTAATTTTGATAAAATTTGACCCAAGTAAAATTAAAGCTAGTGATGTTGTTACAAAAGAATATAACTGATCAGGAAAAAAATACTGACAGTAAAATGTATAAGATGAATTTTGTACCATATTTGCCATTATAATGCCTAAAATTCTTAAGAAGTGTTGCACTCTTAAAAATTGAAACACTTCAGAATCCATAATGTAATTTAAATTGGTATTTTATTTTAATAAAGCAATTGTGAGAGTGTAAAAATTCGAAAATTTTCTAAAAGTTTGAAATATTAAAAAGCAAATTTCAAAGGAAGAACTAAAAGAAGAGAATTGATTTACTCATCTCTAATTCAAATGGAAAAAGAAATGAGTACAATTGAATATTCACTCAAGGATCATAAAGGCAGATATGGTACTCTGTATTTCAACTATCATTTGTGAATTTCTATATTTTTCCCTTTTTTTATCAGTCTGACGAAAGTGTGTCGAAGCGTTTAAAAGTCATGAAGAAATCTGATGAGTTGCTTCATTACAACAATTCAAAGACAAACAAAGAAATGAAATATTTTAATTTTGTTGGCGCTGAAGGTGATAATGCTATGATTGTCAGATGCTACATTACATCTAAGTTCAACACCATTGAACCTGGATTGAGCTTCAGATTTCAAAATTTGACAACTCGGGGAAAGAATGAGTTTTGGGCAACCAGCAAAACAATCATATCATACACGTCTACAGTTGATGTAAGCCCAGACATTGCTCTTCCATGCTTGCCAGAAAAATTGCCACCAGATGGACTTGCCCATTTTTTACAGGAGGCATTAAATTCCCCAGAAAAATCTAGCATTATGGGGAAGATTGTTAAGGTAGATATGTGTAACTTTTAGTTTTTATGAGTACAGTAACTTACAGAAATGTTAGATTTTGTTTCGCAATTTTTAGTATTCTGTTCTTTTCATATAGGTTTCTCCTATTAAGTATGTAAGAGACGGCAATCTTGCATGAAGTCAATACTCTTGAAGGACAACAGCACAGTTGCCAAAATTTGTCTTTTTGACAAACTTGCAGAAAATGAGTATGCCGAAGGAAACAATTTGCAAATTACAGCAGTGTATCCAAAGAAGTACTTAGGTGTTGATCAGTTGACTGCAACTGCAGTATCAAAATGTCAGGTATATAACAAGTAAAAAAAATATTAAATTTTTATATAATACTTTTTGTTTAGAAGTATGTCTGTGTTTATGATTTTATTTTAAAATTTTTCCTTTTTTACAGTTTTTATCTGACCAAAATTTCCCCGAGATGATTGAAGAAGATTTACAGCAGTTTCAGAATGACCAAGACTTTTTTCATTCTGTTAGTGATTTGCAAGCATCAGTCGTAACTTTAACGGACATCCTTGAAATTGACATTTATGATGTCTGCGCTAAAGATGGTAAGTATGAGAATGTGCTGTTTAGTCTACTTAAGGTGAACTTGTGTATGTTTGATGTCATATTTTAAACTAGAATACCTCCTACTGTGCATTGTTTCCTTTTTTTCCCCAAAGAAATGCATAATTTTTCAAAAAATTCAACTATACATTAAAAAAAAAAATTAAAATGAAAATAAAGGTACTTTTATGTAGTAATATGTTTTCTTGGCTTGTTTTTTTTATGTAGTAATATGTTTTCTTGACTTGTTTTTTTTTATTCCTTAAGATTAAGACAAATATATTTGAAATTAAACTTTTAAATGCATGAAAATTGACATACAGGAATCTATAGGTAGGGTATATTGCATCTTTTTTGATCGAAAATATTTATTTTCAGCCTGTAGAGAGAAAAAAATGTTGAAGGACAAGTGTCCTATCTGTGGTGGAAAGGATAAAAAGAATGAAAGAAACATCAGAGTAACCTTCTTGTATTCTACTTAATCCAAGCAAGATGAGAGGTCAACTGTCTTTAAAGACACTCTGCGAGAAATCATGAAAGACAATTTTAAAATCGAGTCAAAGTATGAATGTCTGAGCGCTCTTCTCGAAATGTTACCAATAAAATTTAAATGTTACATTACAGCAAGAAACTCATTTTACAACATCTCACAGTTGTAGAGAGCAATGTTAGTTTTTTTTCTGATTTTTTTTTTATTTTAGATTTTTTTGATATAGCTGATTTTTTTTCTTTAGATTTTTTGTTTTAGCTTTTTTACAACATCTCACAGTTGTAGAGAGCAATGTTAGTTTTTTTCTGATTTTTTTTTATTTTAGATTTTTTTGATATAGCTGATTTTTTTTCTTTAGATTTTTTGTTTTAGCTTCTTCTTTTATAGTTTCACTTGCTATAGAAGTATATGTTCTCACATGAATTGATGCAAGATGAAAGAGGCGCTGTATTTAAAGAGACAATTTACAAGAAATTACAAAGGATGTTGACTTTTAAAGTGAGAGCATGTCTTGTGTAGGTGTCCATTTGAAAATGTTTTCCATTATATTAGTGTGAGAAATACATTTTTTAAACACCTCAGAGTTTTTTAACATCTGACAGTTGTATTATAGTAAGCAATAATGTTGTAATGTTAGTTTTTTGTTTTGTTTTTTTTTAATAGAGTTTTTGTTTTACTTTTTTTTTTTAATTTTCAATTGCTATAGAAGTACGTAGTATTAGCAGTCATCATTTTTTGTTGTTATTGATTTTGTTAACTTTAGCAGTATTATACAAACTGTAACTTTAGCACTCGGTACATAATATTTACAAGCAGTATTATTTTAGTACAGTATAGCTTTCAAAACATGATATTCTTTATTCTAGTCGTTGCAACTAGTCAATTCTTTTTTAACTCTACTGGTTAGAGATCAGAGAGCTTATGCAATGGTAAGGTGTCTGTCTGTCTCCAATTTCTCAAAACGCTACTCCTACAGTTTTGGTCTGATTTCAATAACATGGCACACAAGTAGACTACACTTAGATACTAAAATTCTGGTTATTGTTTTTGAATTCAAAGAATGTTTAAATGGTTATTCTTAAAATACAAAATTCTGTGAAATTTTTGTTAAAGGCAACTACTCCTATAGGTTTAGTCCATTGCAATAAATCTTACCTAAAAAAACGAGACTAAACCAATGATTATTAGTCGCATTTATTGGTGTTGCATAGTTAGTTTAAAGTACAATTCTAAAGTGCTACTTTTTAAAGTACAAACTGGTAGAGCAACAGTCTCATCAGAGAGTTGTGGTCTTCACTAGTCATCATTTAATATTTGGTTGTTCATTAAAATTTTCAAGTCCACTTTTCCAATATATATTCTGTAATTGTTGGATTAATGTCTAATTATTGTAAAGTATAATTTCCTTGACTGTTATCACAGGTTGTGTCAATAAAGTTTTCATATATTCAAAATGAACAGATTATTTTATAACTAAAGTTTACTTATGATATCTGCATGATCCTTAGCTTGCTGCTTTGGGATTAAAGGTCACAGACACATGGAAAGATGGTTTGAAGTTAGATTAAGCAATGTTTAAGTTAGCCCCTTTAGTACTGATCTAGTGATTTTGAGGTCAATTTTTTTCTGCACATAAGAAAATACTGTTTGCTGAATATCTTGATAAATATTCATCGAAGTTGTAACATCCAAGGAGCAGAATAACTTGTAAACCATTTTGATGTCACAGAAGTTTAAGTTGGTGTCATACTGTCCTTAAAAATAATCCACCCAATTTCCAGACTTATGGACATGGACTTTGTTCATCAATAGCTACTGAAGATTAAATGTTCATAGTTCATTTGGACATAATAGGTTTATGCGTTAATGGACACTTTATATTGTCTAATCATAGTTTTTAGAAACCTTACTCGGTAGAAACAATCCTACTCTTGCAATTTTGTACGGCCCATAAATTTGGTGCGTGCACCAATGTTTCTTGTTGTTTATCTGTTATACCATATTCAAACATCTCGTTTTGAGACTTACTACATGTATTACCTTAAATTTCAACCAGGTCTTAACGTAGCATTTTGAGTTTGTAAATATTTGATTTATTTACAGAAGACTAAAGCAACAAAAGAGAGCGGATAAGGAAGATACCATCATCACCAATTTAAGGTAACATATGGCTATTTGTGTGTGTATGTGTGTGTGTTTTCATTTTTACAATTATTTTTCTATTTTTATTAATAAACTATAGTACATATAATACAAGCGAAATAAATTTCCAACTTTTGAATTTATTTTGCCTTATAAATAATAGCTATTATTACTTGATCAAATCTTAAGGAAAAAAACAAAAAAAACCCATAAAAAGTTAATTTTAATTATTCAGAAAAGAGGACCCTGTGAAGTTTGAAATGTTGGAAGAAAGAATACGGGGGAATGGAACCCCTGGATATTTGGAAACTTCTAGGGGTTTTAAAACCACTACGGCAATTGTTGGGTACCCCTCTCAATCACCACCAGAATACAACACAGGATTTAATACCGCCGCAGCAACATCTACTAAGTCTCGGTCGCCTCAGTCATCACCAGAATACAGCACAGGATTTAATACCGCCGCAGCAACAACTACTAAGTCTCGGTCGCCTCAGTCATCACTAGAATACAACACAGGATTTAATACCGCTGCAACAACAACTACCGAGTACCCCTCTCGGTCGCCTCAGTCATCACCAGAATACAGCACAGGATTTAATACCGCTGCAACAACTACCAAGTACCCCTCTCGGTCGCCTCAGTCATCACCAGAATACAGCACAGGATTTAATACCGCTGCAACAACAACTACCGTGTACCCCTCTCGGTCGCCTCAGTCATCACCAGAATACAACACAGGATTTAATACCGCCACAACAAGAACTACTGAGTACCCCTCTCGGTTGGCTCAGGCATCACCAGAATGCAGCACAGGATTTAGTAACGTCAAAACAACAAATAGCAGGTGCCCCCCTCAGTCGCCAGATTACTCGCCCCAGTCGCCTGAATATAAGACTGTGAATTTTGCACGTTTAGCCTGTGGTGTCAATCCCCTTCCAAGGGAATTAGATGCTTTAAACGAGTTGGTTGACTCTATGAGAGTTGACCTTTTGCAAACATCATCGACTATGTTAAAGATTTTTTAAAGAATTATGAATTTTAATTTCAATTGAGTATCCCTCTAAGTGTTTTTTTTTGTATTTTTAGTGAAAAGGCCTACGTATCGTGTACATTGTGCACCATTGTGTACATTATATACAATGCCATAAAAAATATTTACTCTGGCAAACTTAGTATGAAACATATACATGTTAATCATAAATTATAATTTTAAATAATTATCCCTCTAAGTTTTTTCTTTGTACTTTATTGAAAATGTGTACATTATATACCATACCATAGAAAGTTAAGTCTTGCAACTTAGTATGAAACACATATCTTAGAATTACTCTTTTTTTATGTATTCGGAGAAACTTATGTTGTCCGTTGATATTCAGTGGGTTTTTTTTTTTGTATTGCTTACAGGTCAGTGACTGTAGGCTCACTCTTTGCACTAAGGGAACCCATGACGTCATTAACTGTCGACTCCACCCTTGATTGACTGTAGACTCCACCCTTGACTGTGACCTCTATTTTGACCTTTGTGGGTGGGATCTGGAAAAACCTATGACGTCATCCTGACTGTAGACTGACTGTTCTCTGTACCCCTTACTACTCCTATTGTGGCCCGCCCTACCCCCGGGGTCACGATTTTAACAATTTAGAATCTACACTATCCCAGGATGCTTCGACATAAGTTTCAGCTTTTCTGGCCCAGTGGTTCTTGAGAAGAAGATTTTTAGCTCACCTGAGCCAAAGGCTCAAGTGAGCTTTTCTGATCAAAATTTGTCCGTTGTCTGTCGTCGTTGTTGTTGTAAACTTTTCACATTTTCATCTTCTTCTCAAGAACCACTGGGCCAATTTCAACCAAACTTGCCACAAAGTATCCATGGGTGAAGGGGATTCAAGTTTGTTCAAATGAAGGGCCACGCACTCTTTCAAGAGCAGATGATTAAGAATCAGTGAAAAATTAAATGCATCATTTAAAAATCTTCTTCTCAAGAACCATAGGGCCAGGAAAGATGAAACTCGTGTAAAAGCATCTTCAGGTAGTGTACATTCAAATTTGTTCAAATCATGACCCCCGGGGGTAGGGCGTGGCCACAATGGAGGATCAAAGTTTTACATAGAAATATATGGGAAAAATTTTAAAAATCTCCTTCTCAAGAACAGCAAAGCCATGATGAGTCATATTTATATGGAAGCATCCTCGGGTAGTGTAGATTCTATTTTGTTCAAATCATGACCCCCGTGGGTAGGATGGGGCCACAATGGAGGATCAAAGTCTTAAATAGAAATATATGAGAAAAATCTTTAAAAATCTCCTTCTCAAGAACAGCAGTCATGATGAGTCATATTTATGTGGAAGCATCCTCAGGTAGTGTAGATTCAAATTTGTTCAAACCATGACCCCCGGGGGTAGGGCGTGGCCACAATGGAGGATCCAAGTTTTACACAGAGATATATAGGAAAAATCTTTAAAAATCTTCGCAGGAACAACAAAGTCATGATGAGTCATATTTATATGGAAGCATCCTCAGGTAGGGTAGATTCAAATTTATTCAGATCATGACCCCCGGGGGTAGGATGGGGCCACAATGGAGGATCAAAGTTTTACATAGAAATGTATGGGAAAAATTTTTAAAATCTTTTTCTCAGGAACAGCAAAGCCCTGATTGATCATATTTATGTGAAAGCATCTTCAGGTAGTGTAGATTCTATTTTGTTCAAATCATGACCCCCGTGGGTAGGATGGGGCCACAATGGAGGATCAAAGTCTTAAATAGAAATATATAGGAAAATATCTTCTTCTGAAGAACTGCAAACCATGATTAGTCGTTTTGATATGGAAGCATCATCAGGTAGTGTAGATAAAATTTTGTTCAAATGATGACCCCCAGGGGTTGGGTGGGGCCCATTGGGGCATCGAAAGTTCATCATAAGAACATATAGAAAAAATATTTCTTCTCAAGAACAGGAAAGCTATGTTTAGTCATATTGATATGGAAGCATCCTCAGGTAGTGTAGATTCAAGTTCAAATGATGACCCCTGGGATAGTGAGGAACCACAATGGGGGATCAAATTTTTACAAAGGAATATATGGGAATTTTTTTTTAAAATCTTCTCAAGTACAACAAAGCCATTTGTTATATTGACATGGAAGAATCATCAGGTAGTTTAAAATTTACCCCCCCCCCCCCGGTAATCTTTTCAACACTGAACTGATTTGTGCTTTTGCCTAGCCAATGTGCTCAGGTGAGTGATGTGGCCCATGGGTCTCTTGTTTAATGATCCCACCCTATTTTTGTCTTTTCTTGATTATCTCCCCTTGAAAGGAGACTTGGCCCTTTATTTTAACAATTTAAACTCCCCCTCACCCAGGGATACTTTGTACCAAGTTTGGTTAAAATTGGCCCAGTGGTGCTTGAGAAGAAGTTGAAAATGTGACAAGTTTACAGACGGACGGACGACAGACAACGGGTGATCAGAAAAGCTCACTTGAGCTTTCAGCTCAGGTGAGCTAAAAAAAGTCATAATCATAATATGCTGTAATACCCCCCCCCCCCCCTTGCGCTGGTGTTGCGCGGTAGATCGGTTATAATACCTCCGATTAACCACATGACCCAAATCAAAAGGACATACTGAAAACAGAATACAATGAACTAGGTACATATTCTTTTAAATAGCTGAGTAAAGATGCTACATTGAATTAAAACGAGGTCACATCAAGTACTATCATGTTTTTTGCAATACCTGTGTACAGGTGTAGAAAAATAGAGCAAACATGAATTTAAAATATCACCTTCAATTTATTTAACACGATTTCACCTGATCAAAGAAACTCGGTGAATGCGCAGATCACGCAGGTGTGTCGCGCAGATGTGTCACGACACAGTAGTATTTTTAAAAAGGAATTATAATTATACGGTTTGTGTAATATAGAGGACTTGCGTCATTACCGTGATCTTTATTCCGAGTCTTTTAAGTAACCCCTCATGTCCTGGAACTCGTGCCCACGGAGAAAGCGCAGATAGGGCGGTATTTTTAAAATGCGGTTCATTCAAAAGTGCACCGGTGTCATTACCGTAATGTTTATTCATCTTTTCTGTAACCCCTGGAACCTGTGTCTACGACTGTCCCCACCCCAGCTAATTATTTGTTCTATTTACTCACAATTTTTTCATATCAATACAACGGATTTTGCCCAACGTTATTACTGAGGCAAAATGGCTAAAGAATGCCTACAGTTTCTGTAAGTAAAATGTTTTACACTTTCAAAATTAAAATAAACTTAGAGCTAAATGAATATAATTCTTATATGCTACCTTTTTAGAAATCTTTTTCCTGTGACTGTGTAATAAAATCCTTTTTTTTTTAAATTAAAGCAATATTAACTGGTTTAAAAACCCTATTTTACTGTAAAAATGTGCTATTTTGATTATTCTTCATATTGAAAAATCGAAACTTTTTTTTTGTTTATTATTAATCTTAGACCATACAATAGTATATGAGATACTTGTACAAGAACATATTTCCAACGCAAAAATGATTGACAACATTTCATAAACATTTAATTTCTCTCTGTCATTGAAAAAGTCAATCATAATTTTACACACTAATAATAATAATAGTAATAATAAAGTCTGACATGAAAATTACATTTAATTTTGTTTTAAAGTTTTTTATCATTAAAATTATTTGATACATGTATTTAAATTCTTATTACAGAGAAGCAACAAAGCCCGCTCAAAGCTTTAAGGAATTTGAGGAGATGTGGACCAAAATCGGGAATGATCTGGAGGAATCAGCAAATGTTTCCCAGTACGTTACAGTTAAAAATCATAGAATGGATTTTACAATATTATAGATATAAACTAAAAATGATAAATAATGTTTAAATTTTGTCAAATGGAATTTACTTGAATTATATTTTTTATAGGACTATTGTAAACAATGTCATATTAACGATAACTCTGTGTAGAAATTGTCTTCCTTTAGTTACATTCAATTTTTTTGTAACTTAGATTTCCAACATCAGTTAATCAAATTAACACCTCCTGTGCTACATCCTCAACCTCAAAAAGTACTATCTCCACGCTATTTCCTTCAATGGTGCCTATGAGTTCTACTGAAAAAGGGATATCCCTCCAAGGTAAATTAGATCTTTTTGATTCATTAAAATGTTTAGATAACGAATTTTAAAAATAAATTTACCTCTTTTTTTAATAAACATGTTTTAATAATAAAATATTTATTTTTCTTAAATTCTGTTATAGATTTTTTAAATCTGTATCATTTTATTTTTGTTCACTTTTCCTTTTTTTTTTCACGGTTATTATAAACGTTATGTTCGTCTAACTCATATTTTTATCATCTAGATATTCTCCAGCCCATGATAAAAATTAGCCACCACCTCCCCCCCCCCTTTTCCTGTTGTCATTGATGTGGAAAATAACCAAGAATTCTTTACACAGGCAGAGAACTCAATCTTAACAAAGTTGAGGTAAAGTTTACTTTTATGATGTTTTAAACATTTATGAGCATACAAATAAACTTCCACAATAAAAACAGTGAAATATTGTTTTAAAACGGTCAAAAAGTATGAAAATTTAAAAATATCTCGGACCCTATAGAAAGATAAAAGCGTAATTAAGTTTTTGATTATTTTACATAACTGTCAGTGTGAATGAATTAATAAAACTTTGCTGGAATGTTTTCAACATTTACTATTTTTTGGTACTTGTTGGAATTATTAATTGTACAATAAACGGTGGAGTCAAATTTGACCATAAGTCTCAAGTTCTTCTGTAAAATAGAGGCTAGAACTTAAGGACATATGCAACGTAGTTTGAACTTTATTGTCTTTTTCCCTGGAGTTGAAGAGTTCCAATAATTCAAGGAAGTGTGTGTAACATTTTAATGTCTATATATGGTGTTGTACACTTCTTCTAAAGCAAGTTTGGATAAACAAAACATCTAGAATATATGTTTAGTAATTTTTGTATATTTTCCTTTGAATTATACAAGAAATTTCATCAATTGATATCTTTTCAAAACCCCTGGTAAGGCATGCTGAGTTTTTGTCTACAAACATCTGATGGCACTATAAACTTAAATTAAGAATATCTTGAAAATGCATCAGTAGGTAAGGTACGTTGCGTATGTCCTTAAAGTAATAAATTTCAATTATTAATCTGTATTTGAATCTCATAGTTTAAGATTCTTTTTTTTTAATAGAAGGAATAATGAAAAAAGATTCAAGCAATTGGAGAAAAGAATGCGGACCCTACGAAAAGAGCTCCATATGCCAGGCAGTTTCGGATCCTTCGAGCTTTGAAAAAAAGAATGGCCAAGGACTTGGAACAAATGGCCATTATTATCAATTACTTAGAGGAATGTTTCCAAGTTTAAAAAAGAGTTACTTTCACTACAATGTGACGGTGTTCACATCTGTAAACGGAGTATTTTCGTTAGTGCTTACTGTGCTCAAGTAAAAGGTTATTTTTTATAACTCAATCACTCATCCTTTGTTACCAGTGATAAAATATTTGTATGAAAAATGCAGTTTATAGTTGGTAAATAAAATTTCAATATTTTAAAAATGTTTATTACTTAATAAAGGAGAGTATACTTACTGTAATGTCGTCCAAGAATGTTTCAGAAGTATATCTTTTGGAGTGACTGTGAAAAAGTCTGGATTGTTTTGCTCTTTTTATAGTAGAATTCAGGTTAAATAAAATCGTGATTAACTGCATCCAACCCTCACGATTTTGGTCTTGATCCTGATTTTTTTTTTACAAACATGAGTGACTGTAAACTATCGACATGGTTTTGTCCTTGCTCATGAGTGACTGTATACCGTCGACATGATTTTGTCCTTGTTCGTGAGTGACTGTAAACCGTCGACACGATTTTATCCTTGTTCGTGATTGACTGTAAACTGGCGACACGATTTTGATATATATTCAATATAAAATGTTAAACAGTGACTGCAGACTCCCTTCCCATCTGTGACCTAACCTTGTCTGTGACCTTAAATACTCTTACTGTGAACTCAACCCATTTGACGTATAATAACTGTAGACTCCCTCTTGACTGTGAACTCGTATGATCTCTAATGTTTGGAAAACCCCTTGACGTCAGTGACTGTAGACTCCCTTTTGACTGTCGACTCCCTCTGCACTAAAGTACCCCATGACGTCATTGACTGTAGACTCCACCCATGACTGTGACCTCATATGCCCTTTATGGGAAAAACCCATGACGTCATCTTGACTGTAGAATGACTGTTCTCTACCCCCATTACTACTAGTGTATGGCTGCCACAATACCACTGGTCCAGGAAACTGTCATAAATTGCTTTGAAAACTTCAAACAGACTGCCACTGCCACATCTTCAAATATGAAGGATTGAGCTCTCACCCATAACTCAGTGCTCTCGACGCCAGATTCAACACCTAGCAGTTCATCTTTGATCCAGGAAGCAGGATCGTTGAAAACGAGATCGACAATCTTCTCAGAGATTACCTCAGTAGGTACGAGCATTGCATTTCGTTATAAAAACGCAGCATCAAGGATACTCCAAATTTGCACCCTCTCAAGATGCAAAACAATCAAAAATCATATATAGCTTCCATCCCCCATGTAACACAGCTTTCATTCATGAACTTCTTCATGCAATGTACATATAATATGTACATACTGTCTCTCTGCTTTTCTGTAAATGGGCGAAATTACTAAAACATGGAAGTCGAACCAACACTACTTACTAGCTAAACAAATATCTTTACTTACATCTACCAAGGGAAAACACATGGAGTTGACAGTCCCCCACTTCAAAGTTTTCGTTTTGGAGCAGCTACAGCTCCTGCAAACTCAGGTACCACCGATATCCAAATTCAAAATATGGGAAGATGGAAGGTTACAACCATCAAGAAATATATATTAGAGCTCTAGTGTTAACTTTCACATCGAACGATGCAAGCACCTGGCAATTATTTTATGATAACAGTTATTCTTTCTTTATGCCAGGAAACAGGATTTTCTGGTCGTTTAAATTTTCAACAGATTTTAGTATCAGACATGTGAACATTTGTGAGTGATTAGGTACCTTTGTTGGAGTCAGGGGCTCCAGGTTCATACACAGTTTTGCTACGGTGTTTTTTATGTTTTGTAAATATTTTTCAAAATTATCTAGCAGTAACATTGTAACCTAATTCCTCCAAGTATAAGATAGAAGTAGTGGGGTGGGGATACTAGCACACATCAACTCCACCCACTGTACTATATTATGTCTACCAGATATGTAAATTAAACCAAAAGGCTCAGAGGCTAATCCCCACCCACTGTACTATATAATGTTTACCAAGTATGTAAATTAAATTAAAAGGCTCAGAGGCTAGTCAGAGGCTAACCACCCACTGTATTATATAAAGTTTACCAAGTATGTAAATTAAAGTAAAAGGCTCAAAGGCTAGCCTCGCCTACTGTACTATATAATGTCTACCAAATATGTAGATTAAGTTCAAAGGCTCACATGCCAACCCCGAGCAGTTACTATATGAAAACATACAATCAACTGAAGGCTTAGTCTTAAACTCCACCCATTCCTATCATTGTTTATACCAATTATGTGAATAAGTCAGAAGGCTCGCAGGCTAACTGTAGGCTTAGTCTTAAACTCCACCCATTTCTATTTTTGTTTATACCAAAGACGTAAAATAAGTTAGAAGGCTCACATACTTACACTTTATAATCAATTGAAGGCTTAATATCTTAATACTTATATCACTGTGTAAATGAACCAAAATCCAAAGAACTTCTAGAAGACTTTGAACTGTATGATTTAAATGCATCCACAAATGACAAATGCAATGAAAATATAAATATGTAATAAACACATTCTTTGTTACAAGATTTATGAGGGGAATTGACTTTAAATAGAAATGTTTATATTCTCTCTAAAATAGGAGATCAATTCAAAGGCTTATGAAGTACATGCAAAGATAGATAACTCTTAGCAAATCTAAATTAGATAACTCTTCTTTTTTTTTGCTCAATCCTTATTAGACATATACATATCTAAGAATTTCAATACCATTAAACAGGCTAACAAGTAACTTTGTTAGTCAAACAGCTTTTATATTCATACCACACACTGATAATCCTTATCAGATGATCAAAAACTATTCATGACCTTTATTTTGAGTGAAACAATGTCAATACCCTTTTGCGCAACATAATGCTATTTCAGTCAATACCTTTTAAGACCTCGTTTATTCAAAGAAATTTAAACAGGGACATCATTTCAAGGATAAGGAATACAGTATATCATTTAAACATTTATTCAAAACCAGATCTTGTTAACATGCCATGTCAACAAAATATATATATATATATATATATATATTTAAAAATCATCAAATCACAGTACATGTATATACAAAATATTCAAAAGTATAATTCAATAAATCTTTGGCACATTTCTATGTAAAGGTGTAAACAAAGTAGTAATGAATCACAATATTGAGCAACAACATAGGTCAAAGATTATGAAGTCAATAATGTACATCCAATGATTATCACTGAATTAAATGTTTAAAAGCAAACATTTTATGAAGCAAGACTAACTTTGAACAAAAGAACGGAATCACTTTAAATCAAATATGTACATATTCATTAGTATTAGCTGAATCATATGAATAAAAATATAAAAACAAAAACAAAGAAAACTTTACTTTCATTAAGGAAGGTAAAAGGGGAGCATACCACATTTTATCTGTGACAAGCTAGATTATTTCAATACAAGGTTGTAGGCATGATATATAATGTATAATAAAAGCATGAGCAAACAGCTTCACGTGGGCTGAGAGGTAAGTAATAAGCATGATATATAATGCATAAAAGCATAAGCAAACAGCTTCACATGGGCTAAGAGGTAAGTAATAAGCATGATATATAATGCATAAAAGCATAAGCAAACAGCTTCACATGGGCTAAAAGGTGAGTAATAAGCATGATATGTAATGCATAAAAAGCAAACAGCTTAACATGATTTAAAAGGTAATACATAATGCACAAGAAAAGCATAAGCAAACAATTAACAGCTTCACACAGGTTAAAAGGTAAGCATACCTTACCATTTATATTCCAAAGTAAACACATTTGGTATGAAATAAAAATAATAATGTACTATACTATGATCTTGATGATATAGTTATGTAGAATCTTTAAAATATATTTGTATATACCTGCATAATCAAATTGAAAAGAACTTTTAAAGGAATTTTAAACTAGAGTATCATTTTCTTCTCCAAACCCTGCAAGGCGATTTCGAAATCTGTAGGCTTCGAGAGTTTCAAACTGTTCATCAATGTATGCTTTTATATCTGAAAATGGCCTTTTTCTACGACGAGCTCGCAGCCAAGCAATGCTTTTACATACAAAATATATGATTGCCAGGCAGGATGATATTAATGACGCAGTTGAAATAAAATGTTTTACACTTATGGTTACAGCCTACAAAGATATTTTTAATTGATAAACAAATTTTGAAAATATATTATTCAAAGAGGTCACCGTATATACTCGCCTATAAGTCGGTCCGCCAATAAGTCGGTTGTGATTTTTGAGGTTATTTTGGAGGGCTTTGCTATTGACCCGCCTATAAGTCGGTACAACTTTTTTGACAGAATCGGTGAACAATTTCAGACCAATGCTCCGATGTTTAAACATGAGTTTCAAATAATATTTTGAGTCATTACGCCGATATGTTATCTCTTTTTTTCTTCTCTCATAAATTTTATATCAATACTCTAATGTATTTACCTGTGTTCAAATAATATTTACAATATGACATCGGAAATAATATTTTTATTTTTCAACAAACCAAACCACTATCATTTTAGTTATCTTTTATATACTGTTTTGTTTAAGCGTTAAATTCCTTGCCTTGTAAATTTTATACACCGATCTCGATCATAGGCGGATTTCGGTGTCTTTGGCATGGTGATGAAATACCGGTATGTAACGAGTCTAGTGCTCAACACTTCGATGATATTTAATAAGGAGGTGCTCAATGTCCAAGCCATATCTATAGTTTTTAATAACGCTATGTTTGATCTATTATTATCAATTATTGTCTATTAATTACCTGTATCCCTTACCTGACACCATGTTTATTTAGTGACACGCGTTCCGAGAAAATTGTGTACCACACATGGGAAGTATTTTCAAAAACAATCGAGTTTTACTAGACTCCAGAATAATATTCTGAATTATTTTTTAAGAATATTACATCTGTTGTTAAAATCATTGCAGACGGTACATATAATCATAATTAATGCTGAACATATCTTATCGGGTTCGCAATTCAATTTTACCGATAAACGATAGATTTAAAGTAAGTCGTAATATTTTTCATAATAATTAATCAAATAAATAATATACACTGAAGATCGAAACAAAATCATTAAAATATGTAAATACTTGTATTTTATATATAATCCTAGAATATATAAATAATTTAATTTAATTCCAGACATTTCTCAACGAAAATCGTGAAGTTATGTAAAAAATACATTTCGTCGTCCAGAAAAATACCAAGCATTTGATGACTCGCCTGTAAGTCGGACATGGAGTTTTGTACCAAAAGTTAACTCCCAAAAAACCGACTTATAGGCGAGTATATACGGCAATTATTTTAAAGCTGCAAACTTGATACTGTATATAGTTGCAATGTATTCTTATGAATGGCATGTTCCATATTTTCAAAATTTAACTGGGTCACCATAGAAAACAGTCTGTTTTCTAGCACTTTGTGGATATCTACTTGTATGTGCACCATTATCTTTCTGAATGTGCTGAACTGTTGGATTTTTGTAGCCTTTAAAAACTTTCAAAATCATTTTACAAAAACCTTTAACAATTGCATACAATTTTTTCAAAATTGTTATGATTTCCATCAACTTCTTCTTTATGTCAATAATTTGATTTCCAACATTTATAAGTAGTCCAAGAAAACCTACAAAATTAAGATTTTAATATATCATCATAGGTATCCATTATCAATATCCTCAAGAGCATATTCACTGCTTTCAATATCTCTTTTATAGTAGTGCAACCTTGACACAACATACATTAGCAGATGGTGAGTAATATATTTGAAGAACATTGAGGAAAAAAGTTTTTAAGATTAATCTTCACATGTTAATTGAATACCAATGGAGTGCAAACAAGACTTGTTTTCTACAAAAGGAGACCAATAGCTACTACATAGCTAAGCATAAGCATAATAAGCTGCTACCACAAGACACCATGACATGCCAGTGAAGTTATGTTCTCTTACCAAGATGAAGCTACTGAAATAATAATACATTATTTTTATTTTTATACAACAAGCATTTGATATGTTTTTCTTGTCATGAATAACACTTACTTAACACAATGGTCGTGAAGGTGCCCATCTCCTCATTATGTATGTCTCCCTCACTTGCACCATTGTCAAATCCCACAATCTACAAAGTGATACATCTACTTACAAAGGGATATTTTTCAGTCTACTGTTAACTAACTGATTGAATTGTGTGTGTCACTTATTACCTACTTTAGAATCTTGAAATTTATTATTTATTTATTACTTTTTGAAGGGAGGGATGTTAACATACCATATTCAAACAGTTTTGTTTGTTATCAAGTATATATGTTTTATATTGGTTTTAAAAATCAAATATAAGTATACAATGTTAAATCACCTCGCTGAATTCATTTAAAATGCTGCTACTGGTTGCAGTATGGGTGGTGGGATGTTTGGTACTTCTGATACTGGTGGTGGGACGGACGCTCCTAGACGAGGAGACATGCTGCAAAAATTGCTATTCAGAATTAGTGTAGCTTTATCACTAGTCAATACATGTTTTACAATGGTTTTAAAAATCAAATTTAACATAAGTATACAAAGTTAAATCACTTTACTGAATTCATGAATTCATGTGAAAAGTGTTTATAGCTATATCTTTAAAATTACAGATCTGATTTTAATATTTGATTTCAATTTAAATGCATTGCAATCAATACACTGTATTGTTTACACAAATGAATATAAATAAACAATTTCCTATATTGTATGTTAAATTATTAGTAGTACATTTTCAAGCTATCTTTAATTAAGTATGTATGTTCTTAGCATGCGATTTATTCACAGTCAATAACTCTCTGGAGTAGGACAAGGATATAACAAACAAGGTATTTCATTTTACATCACAATTTACATCAGTGCTTATTACCTCTCAGGAAAAGGTACTAGTAATTTGTAAGAACTTGACATAAACAATAAAATATGATCAAATCAATCATATTTCTTAGCTCTTAATACATAGACATTTATTTTTGTAATTAAATACTCATTTGATGAGGTTAAAATATAATACTTACACACATATCATTATTCAAATAAACAGTGAGCGGTCTCTGAGTTAAGATGAACAAGTCTACATCTTTACATGTCAGTGGTGTGTTGTCCACATAAATCACATCCACATGGCTACATCTCAAATCTAGCATACCATTTGAATCAAAATAGTTGAATGTCAGCTGGTGGATATCCGTCTGCAGACATCCCCCGTACTTTCCTTCCCCCATCCAACTACACACACTAATGTCACAAAATTAAAAAAATTGGAAAGTATCAATCGCACTAGGCATAGCGGTCGTGAACAAGCAGAAAATGAATATCGCCGTAATCACCCCATCTTGAATCTTCTCATATTTACACGCTTTTAGAAGCTATTTTGGTAATGCCGATCTCGATGCAATTTATAATAAATAACTCACTTATTTTGAAAACATTAGATTGATATTAAAGACCAATCTTTAGAGATTCACATTATTTCTTTATTATTTTTTCTTCACTACTCAGTCCAACACGATTTTTAGTTCAGTAGTAATTGGTTTTCAAAATAACAAACAGACACAACGGAAGAATTATGATTTTCGAGTTAGATATTTATTGTTAATGTGTCAAAAGAATTTAAAGATATTTTTTAAATTTGATTTTCATTTCTGTTTAATTTTCAAGTGAAAGGACATACGCAACGAACCTTACCTACTGATAATTTTTCAAGATATTCTTAATTTATGATTATAGTGCCATCAGATGTTCGTAGACAAAAAATCAGCATGCATTACCAGGGGTTTTAAAAAGATATCAATTGATGAAAATTCTTGTATAATTCAAAGAAAAATATACAAAAATTACTAAACATATATTCTAGATGTTTTGTTTATCCAAACTTGTTTTTTTAGAAGTGTACAACAGCATATATAGACATTAAATTGTAGCACACGGTTTCTTTAAGTATTGGAACTCTTCAACTCCAGGGGAAAAGACAATAAAGTTCAAACTACGTTGCGTATGTCCTTAAACTTCATATCATTCGTTTGATTTTTATTAATCATTACACGCTCAAAGTTCTAAATTCATCATCTTTCAAAGGTGATAATTATATTTATTAAAGATTCATTAGTAATACTGAACTAATGTGTACATGTACCATACAAAGTTTTAAGTTTTAGGCAGTATTGTATCTTCAAGGATGTGTTATTGCTTGAGAAGTTATTGTACATCATTAAAAAACTAACTAAAGTTTTTCAGATGTAATTCATATAATCTGTTAAGCAAATCGAACACTTGGTTAGCGAAGATGGATGTTAGTACTTTCATAAGTTTAACATCTATTCAAATTGTATTTGATCTTAAGCGAGTCGGACATTGCTAGCGAAGATGGATATAAGTAAAGAAACCAGACTTGTTTACAACCTATCTTTCAAAAGTTTAGCATCTATTCAAATTACATTTTGACCCTATTTGTATTACCTTGTTTGTTGTTCACCCATAGAAGAGGTGAAGAGTCAACATCCTAAAGGGAAACTGTGGTATATTTAAACGAATAACACTATTTTCTTCTCACTCGCCTGCTAGCTTTCCTCCCAAAATGAATGTAAAATTTGAAATTGGTGTTGGAAGTGATGGGGAAACGCCATACTTCTTTAATGGGTGCACCTAGGAGTATCAGAAGGCGCAGTTTGCAGTTCAACTTTCCCTTTTTAGAGGGAAGGTTTACTTACATTTCCAAAGTGAGTAGTTCCTATACTACCCCATGTAAAACTTTTTTTAAAATCATTAATTTTTAAATTCTAATCTTAATTTTAATAGTTTTCCACAAAGTAGTTTTAAAACTATTCGGGAGGTAGTTTATGTAATAGTAATAGCACATCTTATGGAAAATATTCTCTGTTTTGAGTGTGAGTGCAAATTCATTTTTACAGACAACAAAAAAGGAACACAAATGTCCATGCCAGAAGACGTTGCAATGGCGCTCTTTGCAATGCGCGATGAGATACAAGCTGGAATTGATACAACTAGAAATCTAGGCGGCCCACCAAGTCCTCCAATGGTGAGTTAAATTTACCTATAAATCCCCCCCCCCTTTTTGAACATGATTTTCTAAAATTGCAGTTTATTGACACTATAATTTTGTGTAAATGGTATTAGCATATAGGTGTAGATATATAGTATATCAATTAGGTTTAGACCTGTCGATTAGTTCATTTAGGGAATATTTCTCCATTTTATTTCCCTGAATATTCACGTTACAGATGAACGTAATTCCACTCAAAAAAAGAAGAAAAATTGTATCAGAAGACGATGACGATGAAATTCTGTATGCTTGAATAGTTCATCTGAAATTTAAATTAAATCAAATTTGTTGAAATGTTTGAGAGTTCTTCCTTCTTATCCCAGCCTTATTATTCAAGAATATATTATGAACCAAGATGTCATTTGTATATATTAACCTCTCTGCTCAGTCAATGTTGATGATGAAATTTTTTTTACAATGGATCATCTGCAAATCGAATATCATCAATAGTCAAATGCAGCTGTGTATTGTGTTAGTTACATCCCTGTTCATTCATTAATGTTGTATAATTACATCTCTATTTTAGTTAATCAAATTAGTAAATTGTCAAACGAAAATTATTGTAAAATCGTGATATCTTTAAACTCAAAGTTGAAAATACACGACAATGTATAAAGGGGATATGTTTTAATATGTATACATTCTATAGACTAATAAACATAATCAAATCAGATATTCTACAATTCATACATCGTCTGAACTTGGGCAGTCCATGGTTTTAAAGTGTCCATAGGAATATCCTTCAATGCCCATAGGTTCCAACCACCATCGTTTATCGTCAAACGAGGACAGAGAAATTTTGTTGATGGTCTTTAGATACAGATTATGATTTTCACTTCGAATAGAGTTCATTGAATGTCTCTCTAATTTACTACCCAATAGGCAGTTCACGTAGTTCTCATAGGTTAATTCTTTGTTGACCACCGATTTGGAAATTCCTTTTGCTTTCTTTACTTCGGTTTTTTTCTCATCGTAAACAATAAATGAACACATTTTCGGTCGCGGTCCGACAAATCCAAGGATTGGGTGAGATGCAGTTTCATCTTTCCAACAACCTTCTTATGTTTTTCACTGAACAGGAAATGATCTCTCGGATAGTTTGACGTATCAAACAAATCTATATGTTGACTTATCTCCCTGTACATATCTTCAACTTCAAATCTACAAATAAGAAATTCAGGCAAAGAACAAACATTGGCTGAAGCAGTTAACACATTTTATCACAGGAATAGGCTTAATGTCTACCTGTAAAATAGAGAGTCATGTGTTTCTTTAAGAACAAGTCCCTGCTGTAGGTAGAATTGTAAGTTCCTGTAATGAACAACGTATTTTTCCTTTGTTCTAAGTAGGGATGTCAACGAATATTCGAACATTCATTCGATGAGTTGATATTCGAATATAAATTTAAGATTCGAATATTCGGTGTTTTACAGATTTCATAAAAAGAAGTACTGTGATTAATAAATTTTGATTAAATGAAAACCTTTTTGGAATGTCTAAAAGACGTTAAGAGTATACTTATCAAAATATATTCAATTGATCATTGAATGAGTGTCTGATAGAATTCGTCAGTAATTACATGTAATATCGTAAAGGGCTTAATTTAAGAATAAATGTGTATATTACTTGCGTATCTCCGATTGTACATAATTCTGAATTTTATATTCATTATCGGTAAATTAATTAATTGCCTAGGAAAAATGTCCATGGAAATATTTTTGTTTATATTTTAAAAATATTCTTTCAAAGATTATAATCATATCTCTTATTAGGCTGATAATTGTAATTAATTACACGTATTGAAATCGAAAGAGTATATATACGACTATCCTGCCTTTGGTAAGAAGACTAGTTCCTCAGTTGGAGCTACTATAATTTATTAAATTTGTTAAAATCATATTTTTATACATTTAAATCAATTATTTATTTCAAACATTGACAAATATCAAATGGAATTCCTTATTGTACACCTGCATACAATTTTTCTTCCAGTATAAGAATACCTACGCTAAACCTTTCATGAAAGTAGGATGATGCATATTTAAAATACATCAGATTTATTTATTTTATCGAATATTCGAATATATTCGAATACTTTCATCGAATATTCGAATATGGATTATTGACAAAATTAACATCCCTAGTTCTAAGTGTAGGAACAAGTTTTCTAGAGATTTCTCCTTCCTTTTTCGGTTTATGAAAACTTTTATATAGCTCTTGACAGTGAGGGGACAGATCTTCAAGTTTGATAGATAGCGACTCCGGAGCTAATGGGAGATCATTATGCTGATCAAGCAAATGACTCGGATACTCAAGTGTGACCTCTAAGATATATCCAGTTGCAGCATTTTTTTTTTACATTCATGATGTCAAGCTCTGATATTTCTTTCGCACTCAGCCATCGAAAATCTCTAACAGGGAGGGGCTCAACCACAGCTCCACCATATAAGTTGTTCATATCAAAATACCCTAGGTAAACATTTGGTTTGCTTGGATCATAGTTCTGTCCAATATAAGGAATGTTATCTTCAGCAAAACGTAATGTCATCATTGCCACACTACCGCGTACACCCTTTTCAATCATTTGATATTGCTCTATGTCAGTTAGTAATTCTAACTCCACACCAGTCATTTTCAAACATGCACTCCAGCACATGCCAGCGAGGGTGTAATACTGTGCAGGATCTAAATCAAAACTTTTCAGGGATATACTTCTGAATCGTTCAAAAACATCTGCTAAAAGTAGCACGTCACACAGTACATACAGATCATGATATTCACCCATTGTTTGGATATTCATCACCCTCCATACTTCCTTTGCATGCTCATACTCTTCATCTGAGATGTGACCTTTGTGTATAGTATTGTAAAATTCGTGTTTGGAAGGTAACTCATTCACTAAACACTTTGAACTGTCTGTTATGAATGAGTATGGGTAAATTCCTTTTTTCAATAAAAGTTTTCTGGAATACTCGGAGGAAAAGTATTTGTTGAATTGGTGGAAATGTTGTACACCGCTAGATTTCAGATTCTTTACCAAAATATCCAAAGACGTTGTAAGAAATTGAAAAGAATCTACGAACCTTAATTTTGAAACTGTAAAAGAGACGTATCGTTCATTAGTATTGGCAATTACATTGATACGTTTTTTCTTGAATTTTCCATGTCGCTGCATGATAAGATGAGCGTCAAATCCTCTAAGATTGTGTAATATAACAGGTATAAACTCTGCTTGCTTAAACTGTAAATTACAATTTCTATGCGCAGCACCGAAAAATTCACCTGTTATACGATCATGATTTCTTACTTTGTCATGCTTCCTTTCAAATTCTAATCCACAGAGATGACAGTGGGTTGCTTTGTGAAATGAATCTTCTATAACACTGCTGATTTGCATAGGTTCAATTCTATGCAACAAATTGGTGAATCTTTCTTCTTCTTCTAGTAATCGAATCATAAACGTCTCTACTATATCATTACCTCGATATTCAGTAGGTGGTTTAGTATACCTTCTGTCTGTAGAAACTATATGATATGCAAATCCACAGGGATCAAATTCAGAAATATTGCTGGTGTGTGAAGAATTCGGATCTAGGTCACAAGTCTGAATTGGCTTGACATACGTTTCGAAATCGGCGTAAATGACATATGGCACACGGAGTTGTATTCTCAGTAAATTTCAGCATATCATTTTCTCCAGGTGTTGGCATCTCTATTTTTTGCTCCCCGAGAGACATACAAAAGTCAACATGTTTATTCAAAGTCTCCCTCCTCGCAAATCCATGCAAACAGTAGGGGCAATAGAAATGCGAGCGATGAGAGCTCCCACCCTCTGTTCGGAAGAGAAACCGATTGAGATTCTTGATTAAGCAATAATGGAAGATATCCTTATTCTTTAAGTAAAGCAAGTCGACATGTGATTTCGTTTTTGACTTTGTTATACGTATTGGAAAAATTTCCTTATCTTCATATCCAAATACATTCACAGAAATGTCATTTTGGCTTTCAAATTTTGATATTTGCTGCACACGAACTGGATAATGAATTCCACGCATGTTTAGTTTATTTGTGTATGCATGGTAATGACTTACTCTCGAAGGATTGCGGTTAGCTGGATAGAGTTTTGCTAAAATTGAGTACAGAAAACATTTTTGATCAGTATTTCTTACATTCACCAACGATTTGCTTTTCGCAGTTCACTCGGTTCTCTTATGTAAGTTGCTCCTTTCAATGGCGAGTATACAACGTAGCATAATTCCACATACATCACTTTGCAAAAAATCCAGTCTGAACCTTTCATAATGAACTCCTCTTTAGAAGCGAACATTTTTTGAAAAGATTCGTTAAGATTATGAGTGTTATATTCTTCTGAAGTTAAATGTCTATAAACGATGGTACGAAAATGAGGTAAAGCCTTCTCCACCTCCCCTTCTCTTTCCCTGGTGAATTCTACTCTTGTTACAAGATACCACTTTAATCCTTTTTTTCGCAGGTGAGTGTGAAACAATCAACTCTTTGATTTTACCTTTAATGTTAGAAAAAAACACAAGAAGATCAATTTTTTCCATTTCTCTCGGTTTAATTTTGATTGAAGTTACTTCTTCATTAATCGATTGTGTAATTTCATGTTCATAGTTTTCAGGTTCTTCTTCCTGTATTCCCTTAAGAACTTGTGGAGATGAAGACTTTTTTGCTCCGGTTCTTGTTGATGATGAGGGTTGATAGTTACCTCCAATTTGGATATTGGATGCAGTTTCATGAAAACGACGATAGTGAGTTTTGAAATTATCCTTTCTGTTGAAATGATGATCACAAATAGGACACACGATTTTTGCCGCTTTTACCTATAATGTCTATTTAAATCTGACTTGCGTTTGTAACTTTTTTTTGCAATCCGTGCAATGGAATTTTTTATCTCCTTGATCCATACCTTTTTAGTTATACTTCAACCATTTTTTTCTGTACGTTTTCTTTTTACTTGCAGATGCTTTCTGACGATTGTCAATGCTTGAAAGCGTCCTAGGTACTGCTAGTTTTATGGTGCTGTTATCGGATTTATGCTTGTATGCGTAAGCAGTTTGTAAATTTACACTCTGATTATCACACAATGTCCCATAATCAGTGTCAGGATGTACTGACACTAAAGGATCCTCTGTGTCAGTATCTCGTAGATCATTCAACTTTCCTTTGTTGAAATGTTGGTTAACCTCCATATCTTCATGCTCCATATCAGACTGTGATTTCTCTTTGTTATGTAAATCAGTTTCTGTGTTAATATTGTTCGGGTCAATGGTGTTTTTCTTTTCTTTACAATCTCCATCCATTTTTTGAAGGACTTGTCTTGCTCTGATTATTCAGAATAATGCCATCCTCGGGTAATTTCTGATATTTTTCTCTCGGAACTAGAACGACCTCTTTTGCCATTGTTTAACAGATACCTATTCACTGATGATATTAAAGTTGGTATAAGACCTTGAATTTGTATCCAGACTTGTTTTTTGACACGTTTTGTTGTTTTTCTTTCAATTATTTTTCGTAAAAGTCCTCTATGTTTTTTCAATTTTTCTTCTTCTTCTTTAGTCAGAGAACAAACACCCTGAAGAATGTTGTACACGACTTCTATCAAGATGTCGAATTGTCTGTTGTCAATGGTTTGAAGTAATTGCAGTCGCTGGGTCCTGTGCGTGGATGCTAGCAATCGAAGAAAATCCAAATGGTCTTTAAGAAATGAGGACATAACTGTACATTGGCAAGTACAATATTGTTTCCTGTTCTGGAAAAATGTTAGAAGACAGACGGTATATCTCTGCTGTGCCAGGATAGAGTGTCACACATAAGTAAGAATACGGAAGTTCAGTCGCCTTCTTATAAGCATCCATGAAATACTTTGATTGGTTAGGAAAAATCTGACTGCCCAAAGTTCTGACTTGTCGCTCATCCCTTGGATTCTTAAATAGTATTATATAATGTGCATTCAAGGATATGGTCCTCGTATACTTTCCAGGAGGAAAATGTTTTGAAGTAGGAAGATCACAGTTATACCCATGTGATGTGAATACGTCGTAAACAAGTTCATTAACTCTACATTATTTGTTCCTTGACCCATGACATCGTCCAATACCAGAAGAATGTTTCCATATTCATTGGAAAATCTTTATCTGGAATTCCCTGGTAAAAGGTAATGGGATTGATTTCTCTCTCCATTTGCTCAAATAATGGCTGCCAAATTCCGAAAACGTAAAGTACATGCTTAATATCCGATTCAAATAGTTCCAGATGTTTCAGCAAAGAAAATACGAATGTGGATTTTCCTGCATGCGACTGCCCAGTCACAATTATGTTGCTGTTAGCTTTAAATTTAGTCAAGATTTCATGTTCATTATCAGCAATCCTTCCAAGGAATCCAGTAATAAAATGAACACGAAGGTGTAATACGTTCTGTATTTATTCAATTATATAGCACATATCACACATGATTTGTTAAGCATAATGGAAATGTGTGAGTAATAAATCTAAGTACAAAAGCATCACTTAATTCACAAATAGGTGATAAGAAATTCAAAAACTCTTGAAATGATACATTTCGAACTCTGAGGAAAAGATACAAAATAGAATAATGCCCACATACCAAAGAATTAGTACATTGAATGTCTGTTTGATTAACGTATACTTTGTCATTTATTTTATGAAATTCAATAAGACTTTTATCACTCAGGTTTCCCAGACTGTCAAATCCTTCCAATTATTCCCATCATTGTAAACAGCTAGCCAGTGTTCTCCCTATTGGCCGGAAGGTTTTGTAACGGTATTTACTATGAGTTCTCTTTGTGCTTGTAACGTTCTTATCTTATCTGCTGAAGAGACGCCGATTATCGTATCCTTCATCACTGGATCGCACGCAATCATACATTTTAGTTGCACACTGCTGAGAGCAGACATCATTTCACGAGGTTACTATATCCCTGGCTTGGTTAATTTCGAAAAGAGCAGTGTATTGTCCCCACACAATAGCCGTCACTGTCTCTGGTAGAGCCGCTCCAAACTGTGCTTCTAGACGTACATTACCCTGTTTAAGTAATGTTAAATATTCTCCTTGTTCGAATGTAGGCTCTAAATCAAAGCAGAATATTACATTACCACCCTCTGCAAATTGTTTTCTACTTATGGCATTCCCTCCATCAAAGAGCCACTTTCCCGCATTGTCAAATAAATTCACAAAGGCTGGGGTTATGCTATCCCCATTAACGCTGTCGAATGTAAGCTTCATGGGTGTTTTGCCTACTGGAGTTCCATCACTATACAAAGCGATCTGGTTTATGTTGTAGTGTTGAAAATTAAATGGATTTTTGGTAAAATCTCCCGCCACTGCTTGCGACGATACAAAAGCAATACAGAGTCTGTCTGGTCTGGTTCCCGAAAACATATTTTCAATGGAGATGTTGAGCAAGCCTTTAGCTAGACTGTACATTTTCACTGTACTTTTTTGAATGGATATTTAGCTGTGGTAGTTTCCAACATCTTGGCATGACTAGGTATCACGGCTGGATTAATTTTGCATTTACAAACACGTAAAATAACTTCCTCTAACTTTATAATGTAATTTTTCCCGTTACAGGTATTCGAAAGGAGGCAAAATTCAGGTCTTGAGCGATAGAATTTGAGGGAAATGCCGACTTGATTAAGGATATATCTATCCATCTGGAACAGTTCATGCATGATTGGTCCTTCCAGGTCAATGGTATTGCTTCCCTTGATAAATAAAGCCCTTTTCAACAATCCTGAATTTCTTCCACTTTTGGCATTGATGTCATCAAATTCCCCTGGGTTATCACTCTCCCATAACTGTGAAGTTAGCTGTGAAGATTTTGCATCGCCCCCATAATTTATGAGGGTATTCAGCATGCTAAGGTATGGATAATGCGCTCCGGAGCTATTGATGGGCTTGTTCTGCATGGATACATCGACTTGGCTGAAGAGTGATGGTAAAAGCAAGTTCACTGGACCAACTATGTCATCAGCTACTAGCGCTTTTTCCCAATTCATTACTTTTAGTTTAACATAAATTCTGCTTCTTTTAAGGTCGATGTAGTCCATCCCATTTTGTGCAGATAGTTGAAATTCTATCGGTGAACTGTCCGAGATTTGAGATATCGGGCGAACATCTTGAAAGTAAATGTTTTCCACTGCCGTCTGGGTGGGTGGTAGATCAAACAGAGAAAGTTGACTAGGCATAGCTTCTCTAAAACTTTCACTAGATAAAATCGACATGATTCAATACAATCCTAATACGTCTGACTTTAGCTTTACGATTTTATTTCTTTTAGCTGTACGTCCACTCTTTTCGTCGTCCGACTTCTGACTGTGACGCTTCATGACTCGCTTCCCTTTTTCAATAGTTTTGTCCCTCTTCATTTCACTCTTTGCCTGCTCCACTACCTGTTCAGCTGGTGAGTTCACATTTATTTTATGATTTACATCTCGCTCAGTAGCTCCCTTTGTGTAGTTGTCTATGGATAGCATATATGGTGAAGTTTTGTTTCGTAATCCAGGGTTCTCCACAAGGGGTTTTAACATGGCGGCCCGCCATGGTTAAATTTATGTGCGCCATGATTAAACGTGCTGCGCCATGGTTAAAATCAGCGGCCGCCATGATTATAAATTTTAACTGCGTTTCAGTCCTGACACCTACTTTTTAATGACTTGAGTAGATAATTGTGTTTATACTACGACTGCCATGCACATGGCATGCCTCGAGAGAAAGCCACTCAGTCTGGTTGTGCTAAAACACTGTCGATAATCGGCTACTAGCTATGCTGTGAAGCGTGACAATGGAGAGTCAATCAGCTGATGATCAATTTATTGAGATTTAATTATCTTGTACACATGTTAATAATTTGTTAATAATTTTGGGGAACTTCCACATGTTCACCACATGATTAGATAACGGGTTTATAAAATATGACAATTACGAGTAAAAGAATGACAATCTTCATGCTTCCGATTTAAGTTTCTGTACAAAAAAAACATACTCTCTCAAAATTTCATATTCCAGAATCCTCCCCACTGTATTAAATCAATATTAAAAGTTTAAGCTTCTTATCTTTCTGATAAAATGTACGTAAGTGTCCAAGTTTTAGAGTTACCTCCCGTTTTTATGCAACGTCGCGTGGTGCTATTTTTAGCACTAGGACACGTGGAGAAGTAAACAAAGTAGTATACTAGACGAATAATGCAATATTTAGAAGAATAGAACGTTTACAAAAAAGGGACATAAACCCAAATGTTCCATTGTGTTTTAAATTAAAAAAGAATACTATACCCATTCATCAGTTTTAGTCATATTTAAACAAAATGTTTCATACAAAAGGCTACAAAAATTCTTATAATTATTTGTTTCTGAAAAATATTGCCATGGTTAGGGTAATGTATCAAAAGTTTTTCATGAAATTCCTTCAAAAGGTTACTACAGTTTTGGGCAAATTTTGGTACATTTCTGAAGTAAGATAACATAATAATCTCTTTTATTTCAATACAATTATTTTTTTTTTTTTAGCTTAAATATTCTCTTTGGTTATTTCAACGTTTTGTGTTACAGAAGTTAATAAGTTAAAGAAAAATGTAAACCCTATCATTGATTAATAAAGATTAGGAAGTCTGTCACACATTCGTGTTTTCAGTCACATTTCGTCTTCGCGCAGCTTCCCCCATGGTTAAATTTTCAAAAATGGAGAACCCTGGTAATCCACCTCCTCGTTGATATCCCTTCATCGTATGATTGGTATAAGGATTTACATCACCTTTGCCCACCTGCATGTAGAACATTGTCCATTTTTTAGGATCGGCCACATATAGTTTTTTATTGGCATCCATTCCTAAAATGGATATCGTATGAAGTGTGATCCAAACGTCTGAATTAATGAATGTGGCAGGTGAATGACTGTCATCCATTAAATACAAATGTAGGTCGGAAAGGTGAGAGAGCCTAAGAGGAATGTAGTACGCAGGATAAATGTCATTCCAACCATAAGATGGATCTGCTTGGATGATTCGAAGCAGAGGTTGTTGATTACCATTAACACTTGAAAAGTCGCACACATTTGAATAAACAAATAATGATTTATGCTGAAATGTTGTTATGGGTTTTTGAAGTTAATGTGTCAATGACTGTCTTTTTCGTTAAAGACAGAGTAAAAAAACTCGGTTATTCCAATTTTCCAAAAGCCGTGTAAATCTAGAGCATTGTCAAGATGAATTTTGAAATCGTATGGTTTATTTTCAGGATAATAGTCCATGGACACGCTCGACTTGACAAATGTATATTTTTCCATTGCTTTGAGCTTAAATTGACGATATCTGATTCCTTCACCCACTGGTTAAACTTCTCAGGCCAAGATTCAAATTTCACCAACACTTCAGTCTGTCCTTTTCGTATCCGCTTCTTAATTATCTTCTCAATAAGCCATAAAGAGTCTTCGCCTTTGTCAACTTTTTGTAGATCGTTTTCGTAAAAATCTCCTTCAATCAATTCCTCGTTAAAATCTACGACATTGTACATTGGTATTCCCTGCTGGTGAAACCGTTTAGATATTTTGAACATTTCACCTGTAAATTGCTGATTATATCCTCGTCGAAAGATATGTTTTAAATGTGAAAGTCTGACTAAATCGTTAACTTTATATCGAAATCGGACTGTTCTTTGTTTCGTCTTCTTTGTTTTCTGTTTCCCACCACTTGTAATTTTATTTAAGTAAAGTCCCGCCCACACATCAGCTTCGTTTTTCTTGGTAACTTCCTTTGGTGATAAACCGTAAAGACTTCTATGTGGTGTTGAATTGTAATTTTCCACTACATCTGATAAGACATCTACATATCTATGCGTTCTTTCTTTTTGAAAGTATCGGTATAATCTACCACGAATTGTACGGATAACTCTCTCTGCAATAGATGCCTTCGAATTTTGATTGGCAAAGAAAATTCTGACACCTTCATTCTTCAAATAGTTTTTTAGTAGTCGATTCTTAAATTCCCCTCCACGATCACTTCTTAATGTCTGACATTTTACACCAGATTCAAAGACTTGCTTAACAGCATTTAAAACATCTCGAGCAGATTTTTGCTTAAGGGATACAATTCGTAAATATTTAGAAAATGTGTCTTATCAATATCAGCAGAAATCTGATACCGTCATTTTTTATTTATAGGTTTTGAACGTCCATAAGGTCCATACTCCACTGAACATTGAGACCACTGACACGAATATTAGGAATCTTCACAGGTCGACGAATCTGCCGCTGTAATGTATACGCATCCTGTTTTCTCAGCCATTTTGAAATAAAATATTTACTGAATTTAAAGTCTTTGTTTGATTTCAATGCTTGATAAAGTTTTTCAGGCGTTGTGTATGCTGCAGGATAACGAATGTTATAATAATAGTTTTCAAGATACTGTGCTTTTTCTTTTTCACTCATGATGTTAGTCATCACATGATGTAACATTCTTCTCCATTTCTGAATATATCTTACTCCTCCAAAGATCAGTGAGGCAATAATTTCAGACAAATGTTGTATCCCTGCACGATCACAGTTATGATCTCTCAGCATGATATGAAAAATATCTCGAATGTTCAGTTTCATATACGCAAGCTCAAAACTCATAATTAGTTTCATGTGCATTGAATACATCAGACATGAATGTTCCTTTTGAGATGGATGCTCTATTTCACAACCATTACACCTTTCCTTAGATATACTATATATTACATCCCAAATAGCGCTGACACAAGGAGAAATAAACAGATCGTAATATTTATGCTCGATCTCCATCGTTGAAAAGCAGTTTGTTCTGTCAGGTGTGTAATACAGTGCGTTATATACTTGTTTCATACTGTATCGGTGTTCCTGATGGGTGATTCTTATAATTAATGATACATCACAAGTAAATGGAATTTCTTCAAACAGATGTCTTCAACAACGAAGAATCGATATGATCCACCGAGTTTTTCAGATACTGCCACTGCATTTTGTTAAGTTGAATTCCATCACCAGTCCATTCTTTAACTCTGAATAGTCGAATATCTAATGTTATGTGACCCTCCAACTGACATATTCTAACGTAGATCTCATCACCTAGTGGATAACTATCTACATATGGACATCTTGGGGCTGATGCTGTAGAATTCCAAAACTTCCACTGAATGCAGTCGCTCATCTTCTGTTGTTCTGGACTTTGGTTTTCTTCCAGAAGTATTGTATTTACACATAAAAGTATTATAACAACAGTTGAAATTATATAGAGTAAAAAAAATTTAAGTTTTTGTTTCTGAAATGTTTTTTTGAATTCATCATCACAATTTGCCTCCAATAAATTAGAAACGACGCTGACAGTGTCCATTTTCATGCAAGACAGTGCTCTCCGTTGTATCTCTGGGTGAAATGAACAAATGAAATAAATGTTCTCCTATTTATATCATAACCATCTTAGTTAATTTACATACTTGGTAAACATATGCGAGCCTTCTAACTTATTTTACGTCACAAATATAAATGGGTGGAGTTCAAGACTAAGCCTACAGTTGATTATATAGCGTAAGCCTGCGAGCCTTCTGACTTACTTACATAATTGGTATAAACAATAATAGGAATGGGTGGAGTTTAAGCCTAAGCCTTCAGTTGATTGTATGTTTTCATATAGTACACTGGTCGGGGTTGGCACGTGAGCCTTTTGACTTATATAGTACAGTAGGCGAGGCTAGCCTCTGAGCCTTTTAATTTAATTTACATACTTGGTAAACATTATATACTGTAGATTCCTTATTTTACGCAAGTACTTAATATCGCGAAATGGCCCAATGACGTCAAATCGCGAGAAAAATAATTCGCGAATGGGTGATTTATCTAGAGATTTTACATACATTAAAGCACCATAAAAATAAAAGCGAGTAATTTTATTTCGCGAGCGGTGTTCCTCGCGTAATTACGCGATAATTTATTCCTCGCGTATATTTAGGAATCTACAGTAGTACAGTGGGTGGGGATTAGCCTCTGAGCCTTTTGGTTTAATGTAATTACATATCTGGTAGACATAATAACTACTACTGAGCCTTTTGACTTATATAGTACAGTAGGCGAGGCTAGCCTCTGAGCCTTTTAATTTAATTTACATACTTGGTAAATATTATATAGTACAGTGGGTGGGGATTAGCCTCTGAGCCTTTTGGTTTAATTTACATATCTGGTAGACATAATATAGTACAGTGGGTGGAGTTGATGTGTGCTAGTATCCCGCTACTATTTCTGTATATTTTTCTGACTGAACAAGTGCCTTGGTATTACAGTTGAACCTTGGAGTCAGGGGCCCCTGGTTCAGACATAATTTTGTTATATGTTGTTGATCATTCTGCTGTATATATACATATATTACTTACGTTTCTCAATCGATGAAAGGGTGATGGATGGGGCTTATCAACATCGTTTACGGTCCTGATATATGGCAGGAATTGCCCCATCTTTCACACGATGAAGAACTTAACATTAAAGAGTTTTGTATAATATACTGTCAAACCATTTTTTGTCATCATTATTGTACTTTTTTTTATGTTTTTGATTGTCAAGTCATTGAACACAACTCTGTATATAACTGTTATTGTATGATTTGAGTAATATTGTTCTTTCTGTCATCCATTTCATCAATAAATGATCAATCTAATTCCTGTTGAATGTGTTGTGCTTTGGTTGTGTCAATGTAATGAGAGGTCGCATAACGTGCCAAACAGAGCAGCACCCTTTCAGGTATCCATAAAAATATATGAATGTCAATAACATGTCTATAGATATTGGGTTGTTACCTGAATTTGGCGCTGATCTATAATTGTAGAAGGCTACATGTATTGTCTGCTTATGCTCAAAGGAATAGGGTCAGTCGCCATTTTTCCATCGTAAAGAGAAGCTTTGTGGAAATCTTACCTCCTCCCCCCTCCTAATAAGTCCAAGGGATATTTTTCCATTATGCTCTGAATCATTTAATTTAGCGGGAAGTGCCCAGTCTTTGACAGTTAAGTAAAACTAACATCGGGGAGATCTGTATAATGTTTTGTCAAACTATTTTCTCTCATCATTATCCTACTATTTGTTATTTTTTTATTGTCAAGATATCGAACACAGCTAATTTTATATGATAGCTTTTGTATTATATGCGGGAATTGCCCCATCTTTCACACGATGAAGAACTAAACAAGAACTAAACATTAAAGAGTTTTGTATAATATACTGTCAAACCATTTTTCATCATCATTATTGTAATATTTTTTTTTTTTATGTTTTTGATCGTCGAGACATGGAACACAACACTTTGTATAAAACAGTTTTTGTATTATTTGAGTAATATTGTTGTTTAGCTACACTGTTCTTTCTGTCATTTATTTCCTCAATAAATGACCATTCTAATTCTTGTTGAATATGTTGTGTCGTTAATGTAATGAAAAGTTGCATAACATCCCAAACAGAGCATCACCTTATCAGTTATCCATAAAGATTAATTACCATCACTGGATGTTACTCTCACTACAGAAGACCCAATGTCCTGCATAATACAATAATATGACAAGGAAAAAACTAATGAGAGTTTGACCCCACCCTTTTGTTTTAATATTTTCACGACTTTTACCTTTGGAGGGTATATACGATTATGAGCATGTGAACAGAGTACATCGCTGACGGAGAATATTTCACAGAATACGCCACGGACAGTGATCGATTGATTCAAACCATTTACCAAACATGACTGATGCATATAGAGTTTTTGTAAGTTATATACATATTAATATATCAATTATTGTTTATAAACCTGATTCAAGTAAGTCAAATATATTTAACATTTCCATCAAAATTGTAGTATTTGTTATGTGTGAAGTTCAATATTTTACCATCTGTTGTTTAAACTAGAAATATGTCCATAGGACATGAATGCCCCGCCGTTGGTATATTAGTAATGCAACATGAAAATATGCATTAGTGTATGAAATTTGACGAGAATATCTTGAATAGTTTCTTTAAAATTGAAATCTAAAAAGTTGGATATTGATAATAAATTCTCACCAAATTATGATTAAGTGCATAAGCATATATAAATATATCTTAAATGGTTTCTTTAAAACTAAGCAAAATGCAGATTTAAGAAAAGTGAGGTCAAGGCCACAGAAAAGTTCAAGGTCAAATATTTTTGATACAGATGAATAGTTTTCACATCTACATATCAGCATATTAAATTTGATAAAAACTTGTGGGTTGTTCTGGTGAAGCTGGATTATAATACGGTGATGACACGAAATGTCTTAATGTAACACATTTGAATGGTGCGTGTACTTGTATGTACTAATCCTTACCCAACATTAATTTTGGGAATTTTATCTTGCATTAGCTTAAACTACGTACGAGTTATCTGAATAACTCTGCTGAAACTCCAGAAATTGTTGATCTAGCAAACATGCCTCCTGTTTGTTTGTTTGCATGTTGTTTAACGTCCCTCTCGAGAATTTTTCACTCATATGGAGACGTCACCACTTGCCGGTGGAGAGCTACAAATTTTGTCCTATACTTGGCACTTACGGCCATTGAGCAGCGAAGGATCTTTTTCGTGCCAGCACCTACTGCGACACGGGACCTCGGTTTACACGGTCTCATCCGAAGGACCGGTCTCCACGTCCCACCGTGGGATTCGAACCCGCGACGTAAAGATCAACTCCTTACTCCGCGACTCTAGAGCAGACGCTCTAACCACTGCGCCACGCGGGCGACTACATGCCTCCTGTAAAATCAAAGGAAAAGGAGATAAAAGCGCCGATGGGTTCGTCAGAGAGAGAGAGAGAGAGGGGGGGAGGGTAAAACTCGCCGCACCTGAGGACCCGCAGAGGTATTGCCACAGTCCCCTGAGGAGGTGCCACTTCCCCAAGGCCAGATTCTCCCCTTTGACGAGGACTTTCCTACAGCCCACCCAGGATGAGTCACATTGAACATACTGTAGTTTTACGAAATCAGCCATATTGGTCTAATGATGGTGTAGCATCTCATGCTCCACGCAAGTTAAAATTAAAAATATGAGAGGGTTAATTTGTAGACCTGTCGTTTTTTTCCCCTCTAAATTCGGCCACAGAAATAGACGATTATACATACATATATATCATCCCTTCCCCCTTTATGGACAAAAACTCCCCCCCCCCCCCCATTTATGTTGTTTGTTGTTTACCGTCCCACTCGAGAAATTTTCACTTATGATAGGGAGACGCCACCACTTGCCTGTGGAGGGCTGCAAATTTTTACCTTTACTCGGCACTTCCGGCCATTAAGCAGTGGTGGATCTTTTTCGTGCCAACACCTACTGCGACCCGGGACTTCGGTTTATACGGCCTTATCCGAAGGACCGGTCTCTAAGTCCCGCAGTGGATTCCCCCCATTTATGTGCGCTATTTGGATGGAGCTATAGGGACTCCCGAGTTATGCCCCTTAGGAGCTATAGGGACTCCCGAGTTATGTCCCTTACTCTTTACTCCCCCCCTTTCTGGGGGCTATTTGGACACAGCTACAAGAAGCGGCATATATGCAGCACTAGACTTTGTTCTGTAGATAATTGATAATTCGTTGTCTTTTTAACATCTTCACATCTTTATCGTTACCAATTTCAAAACAGTACAGTTCTTCCAACTTTTGATTTGTTTCTAGCATGTTATGTCTTTGCCTTTTTATACATCTTTTTACTTTTTAGTAATGACTAAATACACTGCATGAAAATTGACTTTAAAGAAAATTTAACTTCTTCAAATCTACATTTTACATGAACTTTAATGTTATATTATACTTTAAAGTTTAATGGTAATTAACTCTCAACTTTACGTCATGTTTAAAAATGAAGACACGTCATTAAAACCGGGGTTGCAGTAGCTAGGATTTTGAGTCGATGGCTCAGAAGGAACATAAAGAAAAAACAGAAAAGGTTGAGCACCACAAGAACAAAATGCTCCACTACAGCAGGAGAAAGAGGGTACATATCTTGAAATAAGGGAATATTCCATATGTATTTTCAAAAAAATTTAAAAAATGTTTACAAAAGGAAATTGCTTTATGATGTTTATGTATTCATGATTTCTGTATGCTTATAGAAATTGCAGTGGAGAAAATCGATGGTCGAAAAAAAAAGACCGGTTGGGACGAGACGAAGAAGCAAAGGGTCTCCAATGCACTGGAATTAACTTAGCTTCTGGCTCCTTGAGTGGTCCAGCCCCAAGGGATCAAGCCTTGGGATCTAGTAGTAGATCTAAAGGTATTTTATTATCTACTTGATTTGTCGAGATGGAAATGTCATTAAAAAACTGTTAAATAAGGTCAGTGGTTTTTCTGGTTATACATGTTTGATTGAATAGTTGACTTTTGTAGATAGGGTTGGCAAGAAAGGTTTGGAGGATCAGCTCAAGAGTATCAAAGAAGATCTAAGAGCGTTGAAGAGTAGACGAGACGATTTAAAAGTAGACGATGCTCTGTCGAGTGTTAGAAGTCTAGCAAGTCGTCTCAGTTTAACATCACATAATGTTCTATTGGCAGCTATTGAAACTTTGATTGAAATAGCTAATAAGGCAAATCACAATGGTGCTTCTCTTTTTAGTAAATCTTATTCCTTTTGAAGAGGATAAAAAAAAAGCAGCTGTAGTTGCTGATTGAGGAAAATGTAAAAAGTAGGAAGAATCTGAGAAAAAGTAGTTTGAAGCAAAAAGAGAACGTTTCCGCATCGGGTAGTCCTTAACCTACTTTTGGCTTTTGTCCAGTTTACCCAAATCAGGTTCCTTATCAGCAAATGATGTATCCTTATCCTCTTATGCATCAAGGGTAGTTTTGGTCATAGGCCTCCAATGCAGGCTGCTTCTGTAAAAAAGAGGAAACAATCAAAACCCGATAATTGTTTTTATTGTAAGGAATTTGAACATTTTATTTCTGGCTGCCCTACACTGGTTGATAGTTTTAAAAAGTAACACTTTTATTAGTATGGAATAAGACATCAATTCTTTCCCCAGGGGATTTTAATCCCTATTGGGAATTTATTTCTCAAGCGTGTAAAGGCTTGATGTCTCTCCTTTGTATAAGAAGTAGAATAGTGCTGACTGTAAAACAGTTTAAGCCCCACCCCCACACTATATAATATTGCTATAAATGGTAATGAAATAAAAGGCTCAAAATAATTAACTTAAATTTACCTAAATTAATTAACACTCTACTGCTATATATATAATCAACAGACGACTTCACCCCACTTTGACACTGCATAATATTACGATGTGTAAATGAAATACAAGGCTCGCTTCTATCTTTTTGCAGAAAGCATAAAATGATTGACATTTCAGCAGAGGGCTTTTAAGTGATGATTACTATCTATGTAAATAAGGTATATGGAAATTAGCAGAAGCCTTCATCCTACTTTCTATATCTTACACAAAAGGCTTAACATTTGACAGCTTTATATGTATAAAATATGCCGAATAGTCAATCCTATAGATTGACTATTCGACAGAAGACATCCGACAGAAGACATCTATGCAGTCATTACTATATCTATGTAAATAAGGTATGTTGTAATTATTATCGGGATCGGTATTACTAAAATTACATTCCAGAGGAAGCCATAAGGGCCATAGCCCGCCAAGTAGTCACTGAGCACAATGCGCTTCAACATATCAATTATGACAATATACCGGATGTTTCTTTTGTGTTTTTGGTGCGGTGTTGAAGGATACTACTTGTACGAGGCGTGTAGTAATGGCAACCACTGTAACTGGATGGGTGAAGGTCTCTACAGCGGCTGTTTACCTGATGATCTTACCGTCATTCGTTTTCAACATTTTGAAATGAGTGGTGTAATGGATCCATTCTAAATTAATTTTATCATCTGAAGATCAAAAACAATTTATTTTAGATATTAGATTTAATTACTTGATAAAATGCGTAATAAAAAAAATCTTCCTATATAAAGGGCTGAAAAATTTAGTTTCTTTACATCTCATCAAAGATTTTTTTATTGCGATTGGAAATGGCCGCCACAAGCACAGTGAGGTTTGAAACAGAATTGTCTCCAGATGGGGAAACTCCCCAATTCACTCTTCAAAGAAGGTGAGCAATACAGGAAATGACACTATGCCGTTCAAATGACCTTCTTTAGAGGAAAGGTCTATATTCACCTACAGGGTAAGATTTAAAATCTTTCTCTCTTTCTCATAGTTTAAAATAATTAAGTTGTATCTCCATAGTTTAAAAGATTAAAGATTTAACAATATAGCTTTTTTTATAGTATCAAGTTTTGGGTCTTCTTTAGAAAGGTCTATATTCATGCACAGGAAAAAATTTAAAAACTCTCACTCACTCTAAATGTTCAGGATCAAACATACTTCTTTCAAAAAAATCATAAAATAAAAGAAACAAGAGGCCCAAGGGCCTTAACGGTCACCTGAGTACAATACAACAATTTAGAGGATCCATAGAGTATTAAAATGAAAGGTGAAGCTTTGTTGCCCAAAAGCAAGAAAAATAGTGTGATCAGGATCAACAAAATAATTAGTCTAGTATTCATTAACAGTTCATAGATTAGGTTCTAATCTGTTCCCCATTTATCACTATTACCATAAGCATATTAACAAACTATCAGTGCTTCTATACTATTTTAATTCCTTGTTGTAATCTTTTACATTGGCCTCTCTTGGTCTTTGATGAACATTTAATAAGACAAGTTATTTTTGTCTCATTTTTATTTATCTATTACTTACAAGTCCACCTGATCATTAAAACTATGAAAATACTTTTTCTGTTATACAATAAAAATTCTTGCATAATTCTCTTATTCTATTAACTTTTCAAGTACATTATTTACAGTGATTAATTATCAAAAGTAAACGGCAAAGGGGAATAACTCCTCTCAGTAGAATGCAAATTGAGCCCTGGCTAGGACCAGAACATTTGACCAAAAGGTCCAGATGTTCAAAAATCTGGTAAAAATACCCTTCCTTATTACAACTTTTACTCTTTTAGCCTCTGATATGCCCAAGTGCAGAGAAGATTTTGAAAGAAATAATGCATTTTTCCTACAGATTCACTATATTATCAATAGAGCCCCCCCCCCCCTTCACCACCGAGAAACACCAAAGCCTCTCACCCTGGGTCCAGAAGTTTGCTCTTCATAAGTAATCACTTTCTTTACATGTATCTGCTTAACATTAAGGAGCAGACAGGATTATTTAATAGAATTAATGCATTTTCACTATATTATCAACAGCCCTACCCTTACACCAGCACTTCTGACCCAGGGGTCATGCAATTCACTACTCTGGAAGAAGCACTCTTGCTCATCATAACTATATACTTAGCTTCTCTGCTTTTTAACCAGAAGCAGAAAAGAATATTTTCAAAGAAATTTTGCTTTTTCACTATATAATCAATAGAGCCTCCCCCCTTTTCACCAGAACCCTTGACCCTGGGGCCATGAAATTCATAATTTTAGAAGAGGTATCCTTGTGTATCATAACAATGTACTTAGTTTGTTTAAATAGTACCCAGGGGCAGAGAAGATTTTCAAAGAAATAATTCACCTTCACTATAGGATTTATATAGCCCCAACCTAGCACCAGAACCCCTGTCCCTGGGGCCATAAAATTCACAATTTTGGAAGAGGCGTCCTTGCTTATCAGAACAATGTACTTTGTTTGTTTAAATAATACCCAGAAGCAGAGAAGAAGTTTTTAAAGCATTAATGCATTTTCACTATATAATAAATATAGCCCCGTCATAACATCAGAACTCCTGACCCAGGGGCTATGAATTTAACAATTTTGGTAGAGTCACTCTTGCTTATCATAATTATGTATCTAATCTGTTTAAATCATACCCAGGAGTAGAAAAGAAGATTTTAAAAAATAATGCACTTTCACTATATGATCTATATAGCCCCGCCCTAGCACCAGAACCCCTCATCCTGGAGCTATGAATTTCATAATTTTGGTAGAGTCACTCATGCTCATCATAACTATGTATTTAATTTGTTTAAATAATACCCAGGAGTAGAGAAGAAGATTTTCCAAGAAAAATGCACTTTCACTATATGATCAGTATAGCCTCACCCTCGCCCTAGCACCAGATCCCTTGACCCTGGGCTATGAATTTCACAATTCTGGTAGAGTCACTCTTGCTTATCATAACTATGTATTTAATTTGTTTAAATAATACCCAGGAGTAAAGAAGATGATTTTCAAAGAAATAATGCACTTTCACTATATGATCTATATAGCCCCCCCCCCCCCCCCGAACCAGAACCCCTGTCCCTGGGGCCATGAATTTCACAATTTTGATAGAGTCACTCTTGCTTATCATAACTATGTATTTAATTTGTTTTAATAATACCCAGGAGGAGAGAAGATTTTCAAAGAAATAATGCACTTTCACTATATGATCTATATAGCCCCCCCAGCACCAGAACCCCTGACCCTGGGGCCATGAATTTCACAATTTTGGTAGAGTCACCCTTGCTGATCATAACTATGTATCTAATTTGTTTAAATAATACCCGGGAGTAGAGAAGAAGATTTTGAAAGAAATAATACACTTTCACTATATGATCTATATAGCCCCGCCCTAGCACCAGAACCCCTGACCCTGGGGCTATGAATTTCACAATTTTGGTAGAGTCACTCATGCTCATTATAACTGTGTATTTAATTTGTTTCAATAATACCCAGGAGTAGAGAAGAAGATTTTGAAAGAAATAATGCACTTTCACTATATGATCTATATAGCCCCCCCCCCCCCCCCCCCCAGCAACAGAACCCCTGACCCTGGGGCTATGAATTTCACAATTTTGGTAGAGTCACTCTTGCTTATCATAACTATGTATCTAATTTGTTTAAATAATACCCAGGAGTAGAGAAGAAGATTTTGAAAGAAATAATGCACTTTCACTATATGATCTATATAGCCCCACCCTAGCACCAGACCCCTGACCCTGGGGCCATGCATTTCACAATTTTGGTAGAGTCATCCTTGCTTATCATAACTATGTATTCAATTTGTTTCAATAATACCCGGGAGTAGAGAAGAAGATTTTCAAAGAAATAATGCACTTTCACTATATGATCTATATACCCCCCCCCCCCCCCGCACCAGAACCCCTGACCCTGGGGCTAATGAGTTTCACAATTTTGGTAGAGTCACCCTTGCTGATCATAACTATGTATCTAATTTGTTTAAATAATACCCGGGAGTAGAGAAGATTTTGAAGGAAATAATGCACTTTCACTATATGATCTATATAGCCCCGCCCTAGCACCAGAACCCCTGACCCTGGGGCTATGAATTTCACAATTTTGGTATAGTCACTCATGCTCATTATAACTATGTATTTAATTTGTTTCAATAATACCCAGGAGTAGAGAAGAAGATTTTCAAAGAAATAATGCACTTTCACTATATGATCTATATAGCCCCCCCCCCAGCAACAGAACCCCTGACCCTGGGGCTATGAATTCCACAATTTTGGTAGAGTCTCTCTTGCTTATCATAACTATGTATCTAATTTGTTTAAATAATACCCAGGAGTAGAGAAGAAGATTTTGAAAGAAATAATGCACTTTCACTATATGATCTATATAGCCCCATTCTAGCACCAGAACCCCTGACCCTGGGGCCATGCATTTCACAATTTTGGTAGAGGCATCCTTGCTTATCATAACTATGTATTCAATTTGTTTCAATAATACCCAGGAGTAGAGAAGAAGATTTTCAAAGAAATAATGCACTTTCACTATATGATCTATATAGCCCCCCCCCCCCCCAGCACCAGAATCCCTGACCCTGGGGCTATGAATTTCACAATTTTGGTAGAGTCACTCTTGCTTATCATAACTATGTATTCAATTTGTTTTATTAATACCCAGGAGTAGAGAAGAAGATTTTCAAAGAAATAATGCACTTTCACTATATGATCTATATAGCCCCGCCCTAGCACCAGAACCCCTGACCCTGGGGCCATGAATTTCACAATTTTGGTAGAGGGCTCAATGCTTATTACAATCATGTTAACAGTTTGACTGCTTGATGTCCAGGAGTAAAGAAGAAGATTTTTAAAGATTGCATTAATTTTGGTGGTTTTAGCCCCACCCCTCAGGCCCCAGGGGGGCAGGGACCATGAAATTCACAAATTTTGTTCCCCTTCACACATAGATGTCATATGCAAAAATTGGCTGAAATTGGTTCAGCGGTTTCAGAGAAGAAGCTGAAAATGTTCAAATGTTAACACACGACGCTCGACGGATGACGGCGGACGAAAACAGATAGCAATAGGTCATCTGAGTGACTCAGGTGACCTAATGATATAAATCCTATTCTTTTTATTCAAAATTATGGGAAAGTGAAATGTCGAACATGTTAGCTCTACAATTTCTTTATATAGAAATAATTATTTAAACAATTTACCATGAAAATATGTCAATTATATATATACATATCAACCCATGCATAAATGTTAAATACCTTAACGAGCATCGTAAATAACTTTTTTTTAAAAGACAATCATAAGGGGAAACAAGTTTCCCCACTGCTGGACGTCTTCGATGCCCGTTGGGTCATTAGAGAAGACATAAAGGCTGGGTCTGACCTCCTGAAAAATTTGTCATTTCCAACAATCCCACCTCTGGTAAGTAATTACTTACTTCACAATTTCTTTTTACTTGATAAGGATTTTATGTAAGGGATATTATATTGAAAATAAATAACTTAAGGTACATAAAATAGGAGCTTCTCATCTAATTATGTCATTTATTGCAATAAATTTATGGAATACAAAGATTGTCCTTTTCATTCATTTACAATTTTAGAATGTCCGTAAGAACAGCTTTTAACACCATGTGGTGCTAATAATATTGCCATACTTATAAGTCAGGTTACTGTACCGTCCATTGATGATATCGGTAATGACACTCATATATTCTATCAAACAAACGCAAAGTTAAGGTTTTGCCAAAGGTCAACATATCCAAAAATTTATTTTTACAATAGCTCCAAAACTATGTGGTTTATAAAGTTAAAACTTTTACAGTTTATAAATATATCATTGATTAACCGATAGAAAGTATAACTTGATAACAATTGCTTAACCTTATACCTCACATAGTTTTGGAGCTATTGTAAAAATAAATTTTTGGACATATTGACCTTTGGCAAAACCTTAAACAATCCCATCTTTCGTCGGACACTGTATGAATTTTAAATGCTAGATAATCCATGTTCTTTATTTTTCACTATACAGTAAACTTCTTTTATAACATACTAGGTTATAAAGTATCTTCGGATGTAAAGTAGCCATTCCGTAGTCCTGGTAAATGTCTATATATTTCACTGGAAAAAAACATCGCTTACAACGTATTTGTATTTAACGTAGTATCGCTTATAAAGTATTAGAAATTTACATAATCAATCCTCTTATAACGTATTCTGACATCTGGTTTTACACCTTTTCTATCAGCTCGGTGACTGCGGATTAGTCACGCTCTGCTTACTTCATAGCTGCTCTGTTTGTTTATTGTTTAACGTCCCTCTCGAGAATTGTTCACTCATATGGAGACGCCACCACTTGCCGGTGGAGAGCTGCAAATTTTCACCTATACTCAGCACTCAGGGCCATTGAGCAGTGAGGGATCTTTTTCGTGCCAGCACCTACTGCGACACGGGACCTCGGTTTATACGGTCTCATCCGAAGGACCGGTCTCCACGTCCCACAGTGGGATTCGAACCCGCGACGTAAGGATCACCTCCTTACTCCGCAACTCTATAGCGAACGCTCTACCCACTGTGCCACGCTGCTCCGTAATGGGTGTTTTTCTAAAAAGGTTTCTTTGTTGTTTAAGGTAGAAGTATTTATAATAAATTGTTTGAATAAATTTCATCTTGGAGTCAGTAAAATGAATTTAAAGTAGCAATATGACCGAAAATGATATTATTAAACAAGTGAAAGAAAAATACAGCGATTCAATATCAGTAGACCGCCACGAAAGCGAGGACGACGAGGCGGTGCCTGACACATGCATACCATCTACCCAGACGATCAAAGGGCATTAGTCCGAAATTAATATTTTCGAAGGTGTGGAAGACAGTGTTTTCTCCGTTCTGGCAACTCTGGAAAATTTTGTAAAAAAAATGTCGCCGGGCCAAACAGACAAACATTACAAACTTTTTAAAATGATCTTACGATCATCAGGATTGTGCAGCACTTAGTGATTTTGACATAATTTATAGTTTGTGAAAATAAAATGTAATTGAATATTTATCTTTTTAATATAAGAAATGAAACCAAATATACCTGTAAAACATTTATTTACATACTCTACATACTTTGAAATATAGAATAGTACAGTAGCGGTTTGAAATGTGTTTTCGGTCTCCGTTTATAACGTATACCGGTTATAATGTAGGATTTATCACAGTCCCCTGAGATAGGTTATAAAAGATGTTTACTGTATGATAAATTCAATTGCATTTTTAACTTTTGGAGAAGATGAATTTTAACTATAATTCGTTATATCAAACGGATTTTTTCAATATTGCTAATAGGCTTATGACAACATAAGGTGCAACTGTTTCGAGTTACTTTCATCTAGGACAAAAATATGACTGAATTGTCTTTAAACTCCTTGTATATGTTGTAAATCCCATTGTATATATCATAGATTCTGATGAGTGGGATATCATTTTCAGAATCTATGGGATACATCCCATGTTCAACAATGTATGGGAGAAAATGTCTCATTGTCAATATTTGTGGGATTTATCCCATTTGAACAAATATCCCATCTGGCACTTTTTCTCCTGTGGGAGAAAGGTGGGATAGTTGTTAATTATATAAGAAAGTCATTCTGCAATTTAGTCCCAGATTTGACCTACTATATTATTTTTTAATAATTTATTTCACTATGTACAGTAATGATCTATAAATTGATTTAAGAGAGACACAATCGTAAAATAGTATCAATACATACATCATGAATATTTTTAGAATTAAAAGGAATCTACAGATTCCCTAGAACAAGCATAGGGATTATTATGCCCTATAAACACTTGCTTCTCTAATTTATCATTAATAGATTAATACATTATTCTTAAGACAAGCATAGGGATTATTATGCCCTATATACACTCGCTTGTCTATTTATTTAAATGCACTAGTACACTAATTAAAACACTGGTGCAGATATGAATTGTGTTACAAATTCCATAACATGAAAAATGCTGGGAGCAACTTCCTCGTGCTCAGGAATTATGTGAAATTTAGCCGCCTTTCTATAAACTCTAGACATAGATGTAATACGCATTGGAATAATGTTACATTACGGAATGAATAAAGAATGTACAACAAGCTCCCAGCACTTCTCAGAATAGTAGGAATAATAGCTACAAGTGTTTAAAAATTCAGAATTTATAGTGACCTACTTTTGAAATTTTTATGGACATATTTAAATTTTTCAGGAATTAATTGGCTTAGAATTATCAAACATTGTCAGTTGATCTATTTTGAGTCCTCAGAATGTGTCAATTAAAAAATAGTAGGTCACAGTGATTTACTTTGGAATTTCAAGGCAATATCTAAATATTTTCTCAAACAAAGAGACTTAAAATCAAACTTTGTCAGTTTAGGCATTAAATCGTAGAAGAAAATGTGGTACATCGTATAATTAATGACAGAAAAGAAAGACAAAGAAATTGAAAGTTTGTGCTTACAAATGAACAGAGTACTTTTGAAGCTCCCATCATTTTCATCTGAGATAAAAAAAAAAAGTTGTATGGAATCTGAATTTACAGAGTGTGTCAATACGCAGATTTTAATACATTAAGTCCATGGCGTCTCCATATGAGTGAAAAATTCTCGAGAGGGACGTTAAACAACATACAATCAAAACACATTAAGTTCACTCTAGTAAAACAAATTACTTTTCAGTTTAGTTGCCATAATTTGCTTAGAATTGTTACATAAAGAAGGGGAAATTCCTATCGTAAGATTCCTTCTAAATATTACTCAGAATCTCGTGTCTGCGGTACTTAGTTGGATCCGCCTCACATTTTCAATTCACTAAATTTCTATAACATTGATAACCCTGTCTTTTAAAATGGATTCTCCTTATAAACGCATATACGACTGTGTGCGGAAATAGTGATATTCCTTAATTTGGTATGGTGATTCGGTAAACAACATTCTATACTGTCCTACACCAGAAACTTAACTGGGAACGACTTTACTTTACCGGTCCCCAGAAAAACGCGCTAAAATATAGTGTCTCCGTAGGCGACTTCAGTATATATGAGATCGCGTGAGCGATCGAAAAAAATTAAAAGTATGAGGTTTTTAGCCTTTTTGACCCCAAAATCGAATTCTACGGTTAAAAGTTTAGTTTAAAACTTCGTTTTTAAACGAAGTTTTTAACCAAGTTTTCTGAAAAAAGTGATTAATATTGTTTATTCAGTGAAAAGGAGACGAAAAATAATTGTCAACGAAGCGCGTGCGGCGCATGCTTAGTGCCGTTTCTTTCGTACTTAGCCATTTTTTCATGTAAACAAACCAAAGAGATTCGTGAAAGCTGAATTTAGATCTTGCAAAAAATACAGATATGCAACTGAAATTCTTAATTTATCTAAAAAAAAGAAAAGAAAAAAAAAAAACAAGAAACTAACCCTAATTCCTCGGATGGTATGCGAGGACTAACCCAAATCTCCCGGGCGGATGCTAGACTATCCCATTTGCAAGGACTAACCCTAATCTCTCGGATGGATGCGAGACTAACCCTAATCAGCTGAAAATTTGTGCAAGGACTAACCCTAATCTCTCAGGTAGGTGCAAGACTAACCCTAACCAGTCAAAAAATGTGCAAGACTAACCCTTATCAGTTGAGTGACGTAAATCTTACGTCATAGTGCAATGAGCGCGCGGATCTGGGGACCGGAAAAGTAAAGTCTACCCCTTCACTGGAGTAATCTTTTTGAGGTGCGACAATCCTTTATCTACGAAGCATACTGTATAATGGAATCAATTATGTACAACTTAACACTGTAGCATTGTCACTAATAATAACAAACTTCTATGTGAAGACACATTATTTCCGGATTTAGAACTTTAATAAAAATTTCTTGATTGTAAAGAAAATTATCATATTTAATTACATCAAAAAGTTACTAATCTTAAATTTAAGTTACTTAAGATTTTAAACCAAAAGGACATTTAAAGCACACAAGTCGTACATTGTGAAATTATTTCCCCTATGGCACCCTAGGGACAAAAATCTGTCAGGTGAAAAAGTTCATTATCCTTAAACGACCTATGTCACCATACCTTATTAATGATAAATGATGTACATTATTCATACTTAACTAGATTATGACAAATCTTTGGATGATAAAGGGTGTAGCACCTGCATTTTTCTGGTTAAGTTTTATAATCAGCAGTTCATTGTGATCTGTTGGAAATAAAATGTGTAGTTTGGTAGTAGAAAGTGGGAAAGAGGGGGGAGGGGGGGGGGGGGAACTGAAGCAGAAAGAAAATCATACTCTGGTTTAAAACAAAGGTTTGTGTTAAACAAGAAACAACCGACCTCAAAAAATCAACCAAGGGAACAGCTTGTGCTTTATTACTAAAACAGAGAGGTAGATTTATCATAGATCCCATTGCTAAATTCTTGAAGAAATTACTTACATATCAACGGCTGAAAAGTACACAATTATCTGGTAAGGGACAGACATTATTCAGCACCTGACATTTAATAATCTTGAGATTTACAGGTTAAACCTGATTGTCGATTGTAACACAAAAACAATACATTTCTACATCTGTTTATTTATTAAAATCTACGTACTACGGAAAACTATATATTAAAACTGACGGAAAGCTATTATATATTAAAACTGACGGAAAGCTATTGTATATTAAAACTGATCTGCAAGTATTAAAAAAAATCACAAAGAACAAAACATTGATAACGTCCTTTTTCAATATATATTTTCCCAAATGCATTACATGATAAGTTTAAGTTTTCCTGTAGTTATTTTTCAATGTGCAGCATGTTACTATGAATTAATATAATTAAAATAATCAAAATAGTCAAAATAATTCTTTCTCATAAAGTGTTTCGTCTTCTCTTTTCAAATATACATGGGTTATCATGATAATAAATAATTTACCTTTTCAAAAATATTTTCAACAGACCTTTTTTCAATATTCTTTCTAGGTAGACATTCAAAAATTGTTGCCACATCCGTAGTGTTGTTGTTTTTTGTTTTTTGTTTTTTTTTTTGGTAATTTTTAGAAACCTAGAAATATAATTGTCTTATGTTAACAAGTAGACTACATTAAGATTCATTATCCTGTTTATCGGTTTTTGATTTTGTTGAAGTGTTGCCATGGTTACAAAAAGAAATTTTTGTGAAATTCTTTTAAATTGTTACTTCTACTGCAGTTTTTGTTCAATTGTAATTAAACTTGACTCAGAAAGAGACTAACCAAGGATCCTTATTTTATATATGCCAAAGTTTCAAGTTCAAATGCTACTTTCTCTACTTTTGTTAAGTAAACACACGTACAGCTACAGTCTCATCAGAGACCTCTGGTTACCGACTTGGGTTAGTTGTGGCCGTGATTCGAACCCACGACCTTCTCTTTTCTACTTTATTCATACACTTGAGTCCCATATAAACGGCATGATTGATCTGAGCTCAGTGAGAGAACCTCGCTAGAGATGTGGAGTATATACATTCTGATCTCAATATCATGAGTAAAGTACTTGAAGACACTTTCAAATCTGTGGTGTGGAAACAATTATATAATGTTTTTCTTCAAGGGGATCGAAGCTCTTATCGATTAGATCATAAATGTTATACTATTGGAAAAAGAAAAATATAGTAAAAAGTGGTTAGAAAATGAGATTTCGCTTTATTATGATGACGATGCATATATCCACTGGAAACAAACTTCTGAAAAACAATCCATCATAAGCATCCAATAATGGAACAAGCATATGTTGATCTTGTAAAAATGTTGTAAACAATGTTCCTATGTTCATTGTAAACACATATTTACACACCGACATAGCTGCCGGAAAAAGTCCATCATTTACAAAGTATTTTCCAAGTTTTGATATCAAGCTTATATAGCTTTCATATTTATTAATCGATTATTTCCTTTCACGAGATTGTGGATCTGAAAAGGGCGATGGCAAACTGGAACTAACATCCACAAATCAGACACGAATATCTATTAAAGCGAGAAGATATTTCTAAACACAATCCCAAACACTGTCCCAGCTTGTTAATCACGTCTTTGTTTCACACAAACATGTCAGGTACTAGATCCATTGATTTTGAATCGCAAAGAGCGCACCTTCATTTAGTTAATTACAATTTACAAGTTAATCTGAAAATATTTTACGCAGAATTAGTTTTTATAAATTAAAAAGTTACAGGACTCCTGTTTTGTACAGCATGGTGTTGGTCAAAATTCCAGTAATTAACAAAATGGAATTTATTGAATCTGACCCATGAAAATTAAAATCAACATGAAAAAGAGAGAACATAGAATTTCGAAAAATAAAAGACAATGTTCAGATTTTGACTGAAGTCTATGACTTTTTCATGATTCTGAGTGCTATTTCTGCACTACTGCTTGACATAATTTTTATCAGGAGAGACACCTGTCACTCATCAGAGAAAAGGGAACGCTCCTTTTGACTTTAAGGCGAAAACAGAAAGGTAAAGTTTGACCTTTTTTTCTTTCTCCATCTGCTTTTTTTCCAAAATAATAGCCTTTTTACATGGTTGTATTGAAATCAATATAGGCTTTAAAGGACAGCATTCGATGGACCTCGATCAAAAAGATACTAGTGTCCTTTTTGACATACTGAGTATTTCATTTTGTTTATTAAAATCTGCAACAAATATTGTCACCGGGCAAAATTTACATTTTTGAAATAAATAACTTTTTAATATATTTTACTTAATTTGGACGTTTATCTGTTGAATTCTCTATCAATTATCATTGTGTGTCTATTATTTAGTTCATGGTGTCTCATTCTCTTTGAAGCAGGATTAAGACATTCCAACTGACTTTAAGTGACTGTCAAAAGAATTGATACTCGTTAGGTGTAAATGCCTCAGGACCTGTTAATCTTATATCAATAACTTCGTTTATATATTTATTTACCAGTCTTTTATGTCCGATTAAAAAAAAGTACTTGCATACATGTACATAAAAAATTTCTAACAGTAAAAGTAATTATATCAGGTAGGATAACTCCTCCAATTTCTCTTGAATTTTACAAATTTCGTTCTCTAACCGAAGTTGTTCTTGTATTTCTCTTTCTCGCTGTTCTAAAACACATTTTCGAGACACAAGTTTTTTAATTATCTGTTTGTCCTCATCAATACCCATGGGTTCTACCTTTGCCTCTTCTTTTTTTATCATCTTCATCTCTTTTGTTTTGTTCTCCTTGTTCTTCTTCTTGATCTTATTCTTGCTCTTCGTTTTCTTGTCCTTTGGCTCCCTGGTTTCTTTGAGTTCTTTTACGTTTACTAAATTAAAAACAATGGATTATCTGTGATAAAATTTTGTAAACGAATTGAACTATTACGACTTTAAAACAGTCTACAACATGAATTCTTGAGTACTTTTTTATATATGATTCGTTGAAGATGATAATTTAACACTCGCAAGTATAAAAAGAAAATCAAGCCATCGTTTAAATATCTTTCGGGTTATTACATACCTGATGATTAGTGCTACTCTAATCTCTTCTCCGTCGTTTAAGTGATTGTGGTCCTGAGAAAAAAGAGAAAGATTTTTTTTATATGTAGAAATACACATTTCATTAAAAGTTACAAATTTATAAATAATAACGGAAGTTTAAAAAAACATATTGCCAATGTAAAGAAAAGACACCTTAACCAACTGAAAAGTTTGATATATAATTCTTTATTTGAAAAAAAAAAAAAAATCTATTTTTTCAATCGACTTTGTTCAATTTACCTTAGTGAGAATTCCATGTCTATTCTAAGTTTGGAGTTGTATCAGCAGACAAAAAAAGTGGTAGAGGGAGAACTTTGGATATGATTTGGTTAAATATATTTTATGTCATAACTGCCCTTCGTCTCCCCTTTTTTCTTTAAATCATGTTGGGGGGGGGGGTGTATTTATCCTCCATCCCTTTCAATGTCTTTTTTTTTTAAAGAAAGTTGACAGAGATAGACATGTGCAGCTTTCCTTAACTATTGTTGAATTTCCCTCCAAAAACAGGAATTTCGTTTTTATTGGAGTAAAACTAACGAATTAGAAGTTTTCACTCTGTATGGAACCAACCTTATGAAATACATGTATATCGGTTATGAAACATTCATACATTTTTAAAAGACGTATAACAGTTTGTTGATTAATCGTTTTTATTTTATATTGTACATTTACACAATAAAAATGCAAATTTTGTGTATTTAAATGAAAAATATCGTGATATTGCAGATTAACATTAATGTTAAAATATTTTTGTTAGATTTTCATATCCATAAGATTAAAGGCATAGCACACATATATACCTGTAGTCATGAGGTTTAACAATTTTTAATTGAAACAAGCGTTAAATATTTTTTTCTTGAAAGAATAGATGCCTATTTCTTATATGATTAAGGAGATCGAGAAATGTTCATTTCTGTCTTTACCGGAAAAAAAGGGGCGCCAATAATGCTCGTCATTTTTGGCGCAATTGTAATGTTATAATACAATGAATATTCTTACACTGGTCCTGAGTGAACAAATTATGTGCACCTATATTATCTATAAAAGGTTTTTAAAAACCGATATGTCCGTACTTGTTACATATCTTATTTAAATATTTTTATTTGTATAGATTAAAAAGTAGAATATTTACGGAAAATACCTTTTAGGCAGAGTGACCTCATTAAAAAAAATGATTACATACTGCATTGCGATCGTTTGATGAAGCACGTGCATTATTGAATTAACACATTTTGTTGACTCGGTTGCCGAAAAGGCTACAACCTAAACGAAAATAAAGAGGGTACATTGTAGTTTTTTTTTATGAAGCATTCAGATTTTCCCCTCATCCTCCCATTTATCATACCTCCGATTCTCAGTGGTTTCAATTTTGTTAAAATGAATCATATTTACCTTTGGTAAACGCAATTAAAATCCACAGAAGACAAGCGGTGTTTTTAATTATAAGACCGATGAATACATCCGTTACCTTTGATGTCGATTGACCAAACTGCCTGACAGTAGTACACCACAGGTCACAATGAGTGTAAATAAGTATAAGTGAAAAA